>NC_089591.1:41304050-41565837 GCF_019320115.1 Miscanthus floridulus
TTTTGATATGACGAAACAAGTTCATAATTGGAGAGGTAATAATTTCTTCAAGGCAAAGTTATGGCTTTGCGCATCTTTTTCGTTAGTATATAAAGATAGTGGCAAAGAAGATATGTGAAAGAATGAGAAAAGATGGGTATCTAATGCGTTTCAACTTTTTTTAATGAAAACTAGAGTTTCTCCTCTCACACGACCATGCCTCTTCTTTGTTAGCGTTAGGGTTACGGGTTGAATTGGGTTTGGAGCGTCATCTCTTCATATGACTGTGGACATAGGCTAGCTTGCGTTGATTGCGAATGCAAAGGATGACAAGCAAGGCAAAGCGGTGTTAACATCGTCGGTTGGTAGGGTAAAGGACTAAAGAGGGTGGGTGATATGGTAATAGACACGAGAAAAAGGTTACGGGTGCATAGTAGTATGACACGTGTGATAGCGATAATGGCAAAAGGAGCTCGAGCATGGGGGGTTGGAGAATGCGTCAATTGTTACTAATGTTGTCCAAAGACTTAAAAATCTAAGTGTTAGGGGTTAACGCGTCATCAGTTGTACGGGTGATAAGTTGTCCATGTCAGCCAAGGCGGCAAACGTATGGTATTAGTTATATGACATGTCTATGGTA
Source organism: Miscanthus floridulus (assembly GCF_019320115.1). Lineage (NCBI taxonomy): Eukaryota > Viridiplantae > Streptophyta > Magnoliopsida > Poales > Poaceae > Miscanthus > Miscanthus floridulus. The sequence goes on from NC_089591.1 coordinate 41,304,670, forward strand.
AACTTATCTCTAGTTACATGTGCTAACATCTTATGCGCATGCATGTAGCTACTAAGGGTTGAACCTAAAACATTTTTGGCATGTCTAAGGTGAATGTGTTATTGGTTCATAGGCAAACCTTTTTGTGCATGCATGTGGCTATGATGGCAAACACATCGTTGGCCTAATACACACTATTTAAATGGTACATTACTTCTATTTGATTGGCCATTTATCCTATTTCAACATCCATTTTACCTGTTAAGTGACCATTTTGCTCGAATAATGACTAAATGACAAGTGACTAGTTATTTACCGTTTAGGAACGGTCAAAAGAAACGGTACTTTGAACGCCTTTGCAAATTTTGGGCACTTTTATTTATAACTCTAACTTAGTAAGGATTTAAACGTGTGATTATCGGTTTTGATATGATGAAACAAGTTGGTAATCGGAGAGGTCATAATTTCTTCTAAGGCAAAGTTATGTATTTGCACATCTTTTTAGTTAGTGTATAAAGATAGTGTCAAAGAGGATACATGAAAGAAGGGAAAATGGATAGTGAATGCATTTCAAGTTCTTTTCATGAAAGCCTTAGTTTCTCCACTCAAACCACCCATGCCCCTACATCATAGCGTTAAATCTTCTTTGTTAGAGTTAGGGTTGCAGTTTGAATTGGGTTTGGAGGGTCATCTAATATCGGGGGTGAAAGGTCCTTGTGTGGTTTTGGTAATTGAGTGACAACCTAGGTGGACTAATTGTGTTTATGTGAGATACACAGGTGATTAGTCCACAGATACATGTGTGTGAGCAACATATGCCATGAAGGTGAAAATGGCTTAGAGATGTTGCAAAGCTCACACATGTGATGATGAAGGAGCTCATTGCACATGAGACATGACATTGAGTCATGTGATCAAAGATGGAGAAGATCAAGACAAGACTTGGCTTGATGGACCGGTTGCAAGCGTGAAGGGCAAGTCGGAGGCTTTGGAGCGATGGACCGCGTGGCGGTGAAGCATGAGCAAGACTTGGCGCCGATGGACGAAGGCAACGGTGAAAAACAAGTGAAGTCAAGATCGATGAACCAATATGATCACGTGATGATATGAAGTGGATCATATCATTGTTGATCGTGTTGGTGCATGTGTTGCATCGACATTGGAGGAGATGGAATGGAATGCGCAAGGCAAAGGTATAACCTAGGGCATTTCATTTCACCGGTCATAGGTGTGTAGAGAAGTTTATGACCGGGTTTAGGATAGATGGCCGTACTATCAAGAGGGGCAAACTTGTTTGCATATTGGTCATCTAGTGCCACTCGAGTGATCTAACTTTGCATCATCGCTAGGATCGAGTGGCGTGGCAAGTTGAGTGGCTAACACCCTTGAAAATGTTTATGAAAATATGCTAACATATGTGCACATGGTGATACACTTGGTGGTTGGCATATTTGAGCAAGGGTGAAGAAGATAGAGTTGAAAAGGAGTTAGTCGCGCTGGTTGCAGAGTGATCGGACGCGTCCGTTATGGTGACCGAACATGTCCGGTATTCGGCGACGCACTCAGTGACCAGACGCGTCCGGTCGCCACACCGGACGCGTCCGGTGTGAATCAGCAAAAACGGTGTTCGGTGAGACGGTTGATTGGACGCTGGCAGCGTCCGGTCCGGTGTGACCGGACGCGTCCGGTCATCCGTGGGTGCTTACTGTACTCGACTGGACGCTGATGCTCAGCGTCCGGTCAGCTTCTAACAGACGTGTCCAGTCGGCCCTGGGGCTTACTGGACTCAACCGGACGCAGCGGCTGAGCGTCCGGTCGGTTCGGTATTGTGCGTCCGGTCGTCTTGTCAGAGAGCCGTTGGAGGCAACAGTGGGACACGTGGCTGTCTGGCAGCTACCGTACGCGTCCGGTATAGCGACCGGACACGTCCGGTATTCACGATCGGTGCGTCCGGTCGACCCGAAAAACGCCTAGTGAAGGGGTAATGGCTAGTTTAGCACATGGGGCTATAAATAGAAGTGGTGGTCGGCCTTTGGTCGAGAGCTGAGCACACTAGAGCCTTGGTGGCTTGTGTGGTAGTGCTTGGGAGCCCTCATCTCACACATACTTGATAGTGATCATCCGATTGTGTGAGTGAGCGATTCTAGTGCGATTGCATCGTGAGGTTGCATCGAGTGGCACTAGGTGATCGAGTTGCAAGCCGGTGGTGCTTGTTACTCTTGGAGGTTGTCACCTCCTAGACGGCTTGGTGGTGGTCTCCGTCGAAGCCCGCAAGAAGCTTGTGCGGCGCTCCGGAGAAGTGCTTTGTGAGGGGCATTGTGCTCGCCCCGCGGGAGCCGCGAAGAGCAACTTTAGCAAAGCGTGTCATTGAGCTACCCTCACTTTCAGGTAGGTTCTTGCGACGCCCGACGTGCGGGCTTGGCGGGTGATGCCAATTAGCCACCGAACCACCAAGTGAGCGGTCGACACAACGGGGACTAGCGTGTTGGCAAACACGTGAACATCGGGAGAAAAATCATCGTGCCAACCTTGTTCTTCACGTTGGTTTGCATCCCCGTTACACAAGCTTGCGATTATTTTCATATACATTAAGCTTGTGTTGTTGCTTTTGTAATTAGTTAGCTTGTGTAGCTTGCTAGTTACCTTCTTGCTTGTGTAGCATAGAAGTAGCTCTCTTGCGTGGCTAATTTGGTTTGTGTAACCTTGTTAGTCACATTGCTTAGTTTGTGTAGCTAAGTAATTGCGCTCTCTAATTTGGTATTGGTTGCCTTGTTATTGAGCATTGCTAGTGAGCGTAGGTGGCTTTGTGCTTTTGCTTACTAGCATGTGTAGGAGCTCCCTTGTTGCTTAAAGTACTAGAGGCATAGGTTTGTGTGACCTTGCTCCTAGAATTGGTTAGGTGAGCTCTAGCTAACCCGACACCTTTGTTGCTTGATTAGTATCTTCGGAAGGTGCTAGAGAACTTAGATAGAGGGGTGTAGTCTTGGCTAGACCGATCATTTTAATTCCGCACTTGTTTCGGTTAGCCAACGTGATTAATTTTAGAAAAGACTATTCACCCCCCCCCCTTAGTCCGCCATCTTGACCCTTCAGGGGGCTTCAAGGGATGATGACTACGACCATAGGTTGGCTTCCGGCAATGGCGAATGCAAGGATGACAAGCAAGGCAAAGCAAGGATAACATCATCGGCTGGTAGGGTAGAGGATCGTCAAAGAGGTAGAGTAATGTACGAGAAAAGATGTGGGTGCATAGCAGTATGGCACATGTGACAAGCAATAATCAGAGCAAATCAGAAGGTGGTGCAATTGTCTTATAAGTGTATAAATATGTCTTGTAGGGGGTGCACATATGTGGTGAAATTTTAATCAAATCCATTGTATTTGCATTCGGAGGGGTTGCAAATGCACCCCTAAACATAGTGTAGCTTCACCCCTAGTGATAATGGCAAAAGGAGCTCGAGCATGGGGGTGGAAGTATGCGTCAAATGCTACTAATGTTGTCCAACGACCGGGGAAATCTGAGTGTTAGGGTTAATGCGTCATCAGTTCCACGGGTGACAAGTTGTCTGCATCTAGCTAAGGCAGTGAACATAAGATATTAGTTCTATGACATGTATATGATAAACTTATTGCCCCTTAATATAGAAGGCACTCTTATTCCCTACCATCCATAGAATTGTATGGTTATCCAACGCATGTGCAACACCTTTTGCACATGTATGTAGCTATCGAGGGGTCAAACTCAAAACATAATTTTACATGTCTAAAGTGAATGCTTTATTGGTTGCAAGCAAACTTTTTTGTGCAGGCATGTGATATGGCGGCAAACACATGGTTTCACCTAATACACCATGTTTAACGTTACACGGCGGTATGCTATTTCCATTTAATCATCCGTTTATCCCATTTAAACATCCATTTTACCCGTTTAAGTGGCTGTTTTGCCTAAATAGTGTATAAACAACAAATGATTGGTTGTTTACTGTTTAGGATAACACTAGACAAACGTAAAATCAATGCCATGACATGTCTAGGCTAAATACATTATCGGCTGAATGTGTCCATATAGTTCAGGTGGCCACCATGAAGTAAAACTTCCATGCCATAGTGAAGCGGCACTACTCTGATCGATTTATTAGGACCTGTTTGGCACGGCTCCAGTTCTAACAACATCTCCAGTAGAGGAAATGGAGGAGTACCGAACACCTCAAGAGGAGGAGCCATTTTTCTCATGCAAGAGGAGCCAGAGCCGTATTTTGTGTAAAAGCCAGAGCTACAATTTGTGGCTCCTCCTTACGGTTTCATCTGCTTCGAAGGAGCATGGGGGAGGAGTCGTACCAAACATGCACTTTATTTTTCATGGAAAGGCGGTATATGTTCACTTGTCATATTGCTTGTAGCTTTATTAGTACACCAGACAATTAAACTTGTCATTCAGTTTTTTTTTTCTGAAAAAAAAGAAGTAAAACATACTATCTCTCTTTTGGGAAATGTCATGTAAACTTGACTAGAGATGGTAGTTTTCAATTTCTCGTTGAAAGAATGAAAAGGAGTCTAATTCTGGAATCAAAACAACGGAAAAGTGTTCAACCCATTCGTCATTATGACCTGATGATTGGAAGCTGACAACGATAATGCTATGCTTCCTAGCCATAAGAAGTTGCATTATCGTACCCATCTGGTCATCACGACGTATGTGAAAACATTTATCAGGTTCGAGTCAAATGGAAAGCAGATCTGATGCTTCTTCCTCATCAGCGTGTTATAAATCACAAAACCTGAAAACCGTAAATTTGCTCCGGTTCCGTGTTTAAAAGAAGACCTGCTTGGTTCGTGTTTATTGTCTTTCTGTGTGAGAACAACGGGACAAAGACGTTTATTTCTGCAATTCAGCACAGTCTAGTTATCAGCGGCCAGCGGGAAACTCAAATGTAAGGCAGATCGACACTGGAGAGAAGAGAGCAGACACATCCCAATTCCCAAATCATCAGCACATAGTCCACGAGAAGCAATCGAATTACATTTGATTAAATTAGGTAATTAAACAACATACGCAACAAAATGAATCAGTTCGCTGTTGCCGAGAGCAACAAGCACTTCGCAATTCGCATATATAGCAAAATCAAACAGGATGTCTATATTATATTCACACGGTTGTTAGTTCCATGTAAAACACACGATTTCTATGAGAAACAAATTCAGTTGCTTTAGATAATAGTAGCACACGAATTCTACCACCATTAGATCGAAATCCAACGGCCACCATGCTTATTGCATATATTTTATGATAAAATTGTAGCTGTAATTTTCAAATCAGGTTATAAAAAAATCGATACACAAAACTATACAAACCTAACGAAATCTAATATATGTTGACACAAAGACAATTAACAAGTAACAAATTTTCTCTCTCTCTCTCTCTCTCTCTCTATATATATATATATATATATATATATATATATATATATATATATATATATATATATAATTTTGTAGCCACTTTGAGTTAAGATAATTACTATGTTAATTTACGAGATTATAGTAACCCCTTGCTAAGTGGTTTACTATAACGTTATGGTAAATATCCCCATGTGTTATAGTAACCCAACTATCGTAAATATATATTGACATTATCGTAAATTAGTATATAAAATTATCGTAAATAGAGGTGGCTACGGAATAATTTATTTTGTAGCTGACTATATATATATATATATATAGACACAGAGACAATTAACAAATCACAATTTTTTTTCTATAGTTAGGCAAGAACAAAAAATAATATAAATGTTGACATAAAGACAATTAATAAGTCATAATTTTTTCTATAGTTAGACAAGAATAAAAATAAATAATATATTATAAAATGAGATAATTTTTTTTCTATAGTCGCTGTTGTAAGGGGGGAGACGATGAAATGAAACGAGAGAAGACTTGCAGAACAGCTTGTCAGCGACAAGGAAAAAATAGATAGCTAAATCGGTGGGGATCAGACGGTCAACTATGGACAGACCCCGCGATCGGATGATCAGAAAACCGTGTGCCGAGAGAGACAAAAACACACGGTTGTCCTTTAGCATTTCCGAAATCGAAAGCAGCCGGGTAGACAGGCAGATCAACCCAATGGAACACAGCAATGCACACCTTTCACACCACCAATCAGTGCCAGATCCACCCCACCGTTCGCGGCGGCGATTCACGAGCAGATCGGGCACCGGACGAGGCCGTTCTCGTTGCACTCGCCGCACTTGACCGTCTCCTTGCGCTCGGCGTCGAGCACCTTGCGGCTGCCGTTGCAGTCGCGGCACATGACGAAGCGCACGCTGGCGCAGCCCGCGCACCACACCCGCGCCCGGGGCAGGCCTTCCAGCAGCGCCTTCAGCTTGCCTTCCTCCTCCAGCTTGGCCACCTCAGCGGCGCCGCCGACGTGCCTGCCCCGCACGAACACGGCGGGCACGCGCACCTCCCGCCCGCCCAGCAGCAGGCGCAGCTCCTCGCGGTAGCCCGAGTCCATGGACACGTCCCGCTCGATCACCTTCACGTCGTGGGCCTCGATCGCCGCGCGCACGGCGTTGCACTCCTCGAAGGTCCTGCGGATGCCGTGGAGCGTGGTGGTGTAGAGGACGACGGCTTCGGCGCCCCCAGGCGGGCACTTCCCCTCGGCCACGATCGCCGGCGGCGCTGCCTTCGGGTGCTTGGGCTTCTCGGACCCTACCATCCGCTTGATGTGGGCGCCTTCCTCCGACAGCTCGCGCTCGATGGACCCGAGCAGCTCCGGGTCGAACAGCGGGCTCAGGCTGCGCCGCGACGAGGACATGCCGGTGCCGCCACCGCCGGTCTCGGCGGTGCCGGGCTTGCGGACGATCCGCGCGCTGCCCGGGGAGAACCTCTTGGACGCCATCGACAGCTTGGAGTTGTCGATGGAATTGTACGGGCGGAGCACCCTGTCGCTGTCGATATAGCCGGGCTTGTCCTTGTCCTTGTTGCTGAGATTCCCCGAGCAGCGCTGGAGCGGGCTGTTCTCCTTCCCCGGCGTGTTCTTCCGCCTCGTCGCCGACCTCTTGGGCGACGGCAGGGCCATAGCGATGACCCTGGCCGGCGACCACCGGCCCGGCTTGGACGGCTTCTTCGCCGGCGGCGACCCGGCCGCGGCGGCGTAGGCCTCCTCGAGCCCGGCCATGATCTCCCACGCGTTGATGACCTCCAGGCCGGACTCCGGCTTCCCCGTCGCCGGCTTCTTGTCGGCGCTCGGGACCGCAATGGGCGGCGGACGCATGCTGGCTCGCTTCCACTCCTTGCTTATCGGCTTGTCATGCGGCGGCGGCGGCTGCTCCTCCTTCTCCACCTCTTCGTCAGCAGCGGCGGCAGGTGCGGCGGCGGCGGCGGCGAGGACGGCTCCTCCGTGCTTGGGGTGGAGGTCGAGGACGCCGTAGGTGGTGGAGGTGAGGGAGACGACATGTTCGACGCGGCCGCGCACCGTGGCGCGCCTGCCGTCGCCGCCTGGCCCCGGCGGGAGGAGCTTCGAGGAGATGCACCCCATGGACACTGGCTCGCTACGACCCACGCGTGCCTCTCGGCTCTCGGTCTGCCTCTGCTCTGCTCTCTTCTAACCGCCGCGGCTTTCGCAGCTTTGGCTTTCGCTTTGAGGTGTTCGCTTGACTGGCTCCGGGGAGTGGCCGTTTTGAGGGGTTTGAACTGTGCAACGGTCATGGAAGGGCAGGGCTGCTGGAGATGTCGGTTTCTTTTCCTTAATTTTTCTCGTGCTGGGAGATGCCGATGCGGGGTTCCTTCCAACGGTCGGCTGTGGCAGAACGGCAGGGGAGGAAGGCGCAGAAACCAAAAAAAAGTGGCGCTGCCCGTTGGAGTACTGAAATATGGGCTGGTTCATTCTGGGTTTCTTGTTTGGGCCTTTAATCTCGCGTGCGAGCCCAAAAGTTTGCGACTTTTTTCTAGGGAGGAAATCTTTTCTTTTCGCAGATTTTATCAGTTTGTCACTTGTTAAGCCCAAGCTTTTTTCAACTTTTCAGCTGAGCGCCTTCATCTTGAGAATTTGTATAAATAAATAAAGGTCAAATTGCAACGGATATATCCACTTGAGTGACAAAGAAACGGGACAGAGCCGAATGTCGATACACAAGGCACGAGATGCAGCTTGCAAACAAACAGAAAAAGGTCACACAGGCACACACGTACACACACCACACGACAATAGAACGGTCAGGAGCAGGTCCGAGGAGGGAGACGGTGCTGCATTGGCAACCGTGGTCCGTGGACGTCGTACAAGGCTGCCGCCGCCGTGCCTCTCGAAGCACGTACGGGAGGACATTCAAACCGTCCCCCGCGCCATGGTCTCCGGCCACCGCCGCGAAGCGAGGCGCTTCACGTCTCCCAGCCCCGGCGCCACCGGCCGCGGTGGCGACATCACGGCGACGCGCTGCCGCTGAGGCCCCGGGCCGTGGCCTTCGAACTTGGTTCGCTCGCGCGGCAGAGGTGGCCATCACGATCATTGCTGTCGCGACATAGGCCAAGAAGCGCGGTCCCCAGGCTTCGCCCAGCACCCGCTCCCTTCCTCTTCCTCTTGCGAACCACCGGGCGGCGCCGCGGCAGACGTCTCCGACAGTACGGCCCCGAAGCAGGACACCTTTGGGGACACTGGCTCCGGCCCCACGGCCTCGCTCGCGAAGACCCTGACCCCTGCCGCCGGCCGGCGCCACGCGCGGGCGACGACGACGCGGCCGGGAGCGCGACCGCGACCGCGACGCTCCTTGGCAACCACCTTGCTCGCCGGCAGAACACCGATGACTACGGCGGTCTTGCTGCTGCTGGCCGTCGTCGTGGCCGGCAACCTCCTCGAGTCCGCCGCCATCGGCGCGCCCTTGCGCGTCGCCGCCTCGGCGGCCACCTTCGGGTTGGAGCTGCCCTTGGTGGACCCGTCCCGCCGCAGCGCCGCGCCAAACAGATGGGTCAAACCGACGCCGTCCGGAACCCGGAGCAGGACCGACTCCGCTGGCGCGCCCGCTTCGTCGTCGGCACGAGGGCTGGCGCTGCCAGCACCACCGCGGCCACATGATTGGACGGCGCTGGCGTCGGCGAGCGCGGCGGCCATCTCGCACGCCACCTTGGACATGGACTATGCGAAGCCGGAGCCGCGGGCGCCGACGCAGAAGAGGTGGTCCAGATCGATCGAGCTGCGGCAATCTTGGCTGCTCGCGAGTGAGTGCGAGTGACTGACAAGCGAGGAGCTGGGCGCTCTCGCCTTAAAAGGTGACGACGCGCCAAAGGTGCGGTGATTTTGAAAATCTTGCGGTGGACGGTGACCGCTGGCAAGTACCCGTTGCGAATTGCGAGGGTAGTTGAGTCCGGGTTATAAGGTGGTTACGGAGGCTAATGATGGGTGTCTTGTGTTGCTTTGGCTACGTGTCAACTGCGGTTTCCACTTCAGCCAACATGGCTGTTACCGTTGTGACACAGCTACATAAGCCGCCAAGGCTGAACTCCACCTCAACTACATAGACTAACAATAACAAAAATGTATAAGCCGATGATTTTGCAGGCATCCTGGGAGAGACCTTCGCTTGCACGGGCGAAGGCCAGGGAGCGAAGGCGAAGGCCCACAAGACGACGACCCGTAGCTGAGCACCGGCCGAATGCCACAAGCCAAGAGCGAAGGTGCAAGTGGCGCGAGCAGCACAGCGGAGGCGGGGACCTCGGAAGATCAGGCGGGTGAAAGGCCCTTATTTGATTTTGGTAATTAAGTGATAATCTTAGGTTGATTAATATGCATTTAAGTGAGATACATAGGTGATTAGTTCGTATGTACTTGTGTGAGCAACTTATGCCATGACGGTGAAGATGGCTTGGATTTATTACAAGGCTTATACATGTGATGAATGAGCTCCTTGCATATGAGACATGACATGGAGTCATGTGATCAAGGTGGAGAAGATCAAGACAAGACTTGGCTCGACGGACCGGTTGCAAGAGTGAAGGGCAAGTTGAGTGATGACTTGGCGCCGATGGACCGAGGCAACGGTGAAGAGCAAGTGAAGTCAAGATCGATGAACCAATACGGTCACGTGATGATATAAAGTGGATCATATCATTTGGTGTTTGGTTGGTGCATGTGTTGCATCGACATCGAAGGAGATGAAATAGAATGCGCAAGACAAAGGTATATTTGTAGGGCATTTCATTTCATCGGTCAAAAGTTGTATAGAGAAGTGCATGACCGGATTTAGGATAGATGGTCGTACTATTAAGAGGAGCAAACTTGTTTACATATCGGCCATCTAGTGCCACTTGAGCGATCTAACTTTGCATACGTGTTAGGATCGAGTGACGTGGTGAAAAGAGTGCTAATCCTTTAAAAAAATATTTGCGAAAAGCTAACACACGTGCACAAGGTATTGTTCACTTGATGGTGTTAGCATATTTGCAAAGGTGAAGAAGTTGGTGAAGAAGAGGAGGCGAAACCGGGCTAGGGGTGCTGCCTGGGTGGCACCGCCATCCCCTGTCCGGTGCATCATTGAAATATCCTAATGGCTAGAGGGGGGTGAATAGCCTATTAAAAATTTTTACAACAACACTATGACAAATGATTAGTCAATAAGATGATGAAGCGAATTTTACGCTAGCACTATACTTGGGTCGTAAGCCACCTACCCAATTCTATTTTCTATGATCTCTAGTATATCACAACAAATCTATGTCACTAATATACACCTAGATGATCAACCTAGTGAGAGTATTACAATTAAATGATACACTATCTAGTCTTAACTACCACTAGCTCTATCCAAGTGAATGTACAACGAAATACAAGAGAGTGGTAGAGAGGTATACCGTCGCGGCAAGTGACCAATGAGTGAATACCAATGAATACCAAGAATACAATCAAGACACAATGATTTTTTTTCTGAGGTTCACTTGCTTGCTGGCAAGCTAGTCCCCGTTGTGGCGATTCACTCACTTAGAGGTTCACGTGCTAATTGACATCACACGCCAAACCCTTAATAGGGTGCCGCACAACCAACACAAGATGAGGATCACACAAGCCACGAGCAATTTACTAGAGTACCTTTTGGCTCTCCACCGGGAAAAAGGTCAAGAACCCCTCACAATCATCACGATCAGAGCCGGAGACAATCACCAACCTCCGCTCGACGATCCTTGTTGCTCCATGCCGTCTAGATGGCGGCAACCACCAAGAGTAACAAGCAAATCCCGCAGCAAAACACGAACACCAAGTGCCACTAGATGCAAACACTCAAGCAATGCACTTGGATTCTCTCCCAATCTTATAAAGATGATTAATCAATGATGGAGATGAGTGGGAGGGCTTTGGCTAAGCTCACAAGGTTGCTATGTCAATGCAAATGGCCAAGAGTATGAGCTAAAGCCGGCAATGGGGCTTAAATAGAGAGCCCCCACGAATAGAGCCATTGGCTCTCTGTTCACTGAGAAATCGGGGCTACCGGACCCGCCGGTCGGATTGACTAGACGCACCCGGTCCAGCGTCCGATCAACAAACACGCGTCGCCTCCGTTCAACCTTAGTCGCTTGATCTCAATGGTCAGCTGCCACGCGCCAACGGTCAAGTGATGATCGGACGCAACACAGCACCAAGACCGAACGCACCTCTGCCAAGTCCGGTCGTTTCCAGAGATGTCCCGAGAGAGCCAAATGACAACCGGACGCATCAGTTCGATCACGACCGGACGTAGGAGGGGCAGCATCCGGTAGGTCACGATTGGACACAACATTAGCATTCGGTCCTTCTCCTCTTTTCTATGCTGTCACGTCAGCGGGATCAGACACACCCACCACGCGTCCAGTCACAAAGTGACCTAGCATTCGGTCGAAGACCGACGCCTGCGCCTTCACTGCTGCCATTGACCGGACGTGCTGGTCCAGTTGAGGCCAGCGTCCAATCACTCACAATGACCACCTTTCGCCTCTGTTTCTTCACTGAGTTGATCCACATCAACTCCAAATTCTTCACCCTTGGTCAAATATGCCAACCACCAAGTGTATCACCTTGTGCACATGTGTTAGCATATTTCCACAAATGTTTTCAAGGGTGTTAGCACTCCACTAGATCCTAAATGCATGGGCAATGAGTTAGAGCATCTAGTGGCACTTTGATAACTGCATTTTGATACGAGTTTCAACCCTCTTAATAGTACGGCTATCAATCCTAAATGTCATCACACTCTCTAAGTGTCTTGATCACTAAACCGAAAAGCTACTATCAATTTTACCTTTGCCTTGAGCCTTTTGTTTTTCGTTCTTCTTTTCCAAGTCCAAGCATTTGATCATCACCATGCCATCATCATCATCATGTCATGATCTTCATTTGCTTCATCACTTGGAGTAATGCTACCTATCTCATAATCACTTTGATAAACTAGGTTAGCACTTAGGGTTCTATCAATTCACCAAAAACAAATTAGAGCTTTCAATCTCCCCCTTTTTGGTAATTGATGACAACCCTTACACAAAGATATGAATTGAAATTTAATTGAATCCATGTTGCTTGCCCAAGCATATTTACCATGTGTAAAAGGATATGGACAAGTTTCATGAACCCTAAATGGTAGCAATTTCTCCCCCTACATATGTGCTAAGAGTTTAGATTATTGCTTGCACATATGCTTAGATAGGAAATATAGGAGACAATGTCTACCAAATGATGCTAAGGTGTAAAAGATGGACCTTTGAAACGTGATACCAATCAGAGTGCACCAATATACCATCCTTATCACCATTAGCAACTAGTCATACACAAAAACTAGAATACCCCGTGAGATCAACATTAGAAGTGAGGGTCTAGTTTTCATATTGTGAGCATGAGTCTAGTTACTTAACCTATGCATGCTAGTTTTTCATTTCACCATTCAAACCTATAACTAGCATACACCACACAAGCATGGATATTGAAATTTAAAACTTGTGTCATGCAATCAAACATATGAAATGCACATTCAAATACATCCACCAAGTTTATGAGCTTGCTCCCCCTACTTGTGTGCTCAAAATTTTAATTGATCCATGTCTCTCCATATCTCTCCCCCTTATTATCTTTTCACTATGTTTGTTGTGGCAGAACCGCCTAATCTAATGCCTCACAGGAGTGCTCGTCTTCCATTAGACACTGAGCACCCAAGGGAAAACACTAAATTACTCGATTCCGTCGGGTACACCCTAGGGGAGAACCCGAAAATCCATATTTTTGCCATCAGGATCACAAATGAGAGAATAAAGCTTACAACATTTAACCATTTCTTACATCACTTTGAATACAACATCAGAGTATAACATTTATTATTATAACAGCGGAATGAAATCATATTATCAGAGTTATAAACAATTTAATTAAACAACGAAATATAAACATATGAACAGAGTTACAACAGAAATAAACATCTATTAAGGACATGATGAAGTATTGATATATAAACTATGACAACAGATTATGAAACTTTCCATTATAAGAGTATTTGGTGAGAGTTATAAATAACAACTACGTGCGTAGCGTAAAGGAATCATCGCTGAGCCCACCAGGAGGTGTCCACACACAAAGGTCAGCTCTAGCATCCACCTGTCACCTACAACAGGGGGAATAAAATCCTAAGTACTCAATTGTACTTAGCAAGACTTACCCGATAGGAGAAAAAAAAAGACTCCAAGGATATGCAAGGCTATCTGGCTTGTGGGTTTATTGCATTGCAGGAAGCATTACTAAGCGTGCGTCATTACATTCGATTTTTATTAATAGCCGTATTGGTTCATTAACTAACCATTCTATGTAAGCACATGTGCTACTTTTAAGCAGGTGGTAAGCAATCAGATTTCCTTTGTCCATCTTACATCTTTTATCTTTCAGTTCTTACTATGATGCTAAACCGTAGACAAGCCGTACCAGATCGCCCGGTGATTCATGAATCAATGCCCCCAGCTGGGTACCTCAAAAACACACGCCCCGCTTGTACCCCAGGCACAAGCAGGACCAACCTGTCACTCTCTTGTCCTGGGTGTCTAGGTCCCCGTCCAAACTAGGACTCCAAGCCCCCACCCCTGAGTCCCGGACCCAGTGCGATGCAAGGACCTCCTCCACCAAAAAGAAACCCTAACAGTCGGCCCGAAAAGAGCCGGATCTGTGACAAGAGAGCAATAAGTCTTCCAAGCGCCCATATACAAGTATGTGCTCGGGATAATAAGTCTATGACCTGCCTAGAGTCTCATGCAACGAACGGTCCTTAACTGACCAGACAGGAAAAACAGTGTAACCAAGCTATGCCCCGTGTCCACGGCGACACAACCTCTTACACTCACCAATACCCAGACCACATCCCTGCCCGGTCACTATTTTTCCTTTCCACCGTTTTTATATTTTCCAAGTGATGATAAATTAATAATATATTTCCTATATCTCGTGAGTGACAGGCAATCACTCGACTTCTACCAGAGTCCTGTAGCATAGCAATCTACACGATCCTGTCATACTAGTAAGACTCATAGGATAACGATATATATACAAGTGGGTTTCATTCAACTCCTTAAAACTTAATGCACAAATATAATTTAAACTATAGAAAAGTAGGGTTATGCACCGGAGCTTGCCAGGGTAAGATATATTTAAAGTTAGTATCTGCATCTTCAGATCATTCACCATCAGCTGGATAACAAGCCCATTGCATCATCTCCTGGAGAGAATACCATTACACCATCTTCGGATTCCCAATCATCCTTCAATTGATCCATTGATCCATCATCGTACCTATATGATATGCAATGCGATGCAAATGCAAAGACATAATTAATTGACTACAATCGTGACTCGTAAAATACGACGTACGCCTCTCAAGCTAACGAGCTAGTTCTAACGACGACCGTACTTAGCTACATATCCATGTTGTCGAACAAGGCATTATTTTCCAACAGTTGTTTTAGTTATACAAACCAACGTTGTTTCTTTATTCATTCTATCTGATTTACTATATTCGAAATGGGACATCATTGTCTATCTAGCAACTAATTATTGCTAGCAATCTACTGCCGAAATTTCCGATCTAACACTATTACCAATTTACCATAGAAATTACTACAAGTTCTCCTTTTAACAATATTAATTATTTTAAAATAATTAGAGCAACCTAAAAAGCATACCACACCTATGTGAACAAAATACACTATTCGGTAGACCATGATTTTAGAAACTCGATAAAACTGATTTGGCATTTTTACGATTTTTCTATGATTTACTACGTATTTTATAAGTTTACTTCAGCTTTAATTAGAAAACCCTTAAACTTGAAAAGGGGCCGGCGGCCACTACTAGCCCAGCCGCGTGGGAGCATGACGGCCCAGGTGGGGGAACCAGCGGGCTCGAGCGGCCCAGCACGGCGGTCTAGGCGCGCAGTCATGGCAGGCCGACCTAGCGAGCCGGCCCAACACGGCTTGGGGCACGGTGGCGACGACATTTTTGTGAAATGACCCCTACGCTTTTCTCTAATCAATCCTAGGTCTAGAGTAATGTTCAATGAGTCATGTATTTTTGCAGTAAAGACCCTGTATAACGTTTCTTCTTGGATTTATACCCTTCCTCACCTCTTCATCTTCCCCGAACAGAGCACCAGCGGAGAGGAGCTCCGGCCGGCGACCAAACCCGGCCGGGAAGGCACTGTGGTGGCGGGAGACCCGCCGGAGAGTTGCCCGGGAGCTCGCGCGACTACGGCCTGGCCACGGCAAGGCCCGAGCTGCCCCACGGTAGCTTGCCGGCGCGAACCACGGAAGGCGGCAAATCGGCAGCAGTGGCTCCGACCGGACGGACGGCGGAAACAGCATGAAGGCGAGCGGCTCCGACTGGCCGGCAGCCAGGCGGTGCGAGGGCGCCGAAAAGCAGCGCGGGGAAACCGTGGTCGCATTCGGTGGGGCGAGGCGCTGTGGCTGCGGAGCTCGGCCGACAGCGACGCGCGTGGCCACAGCGGGAAACGGCGGGGTGCCGTGGGGCAAAGCAGCCCAGGTGCGCGCTGTAGACATGGGGCAGTAGTCCTGAGCGACCGAGGGGCGCTCGTGCGCACTCACGCGCTGTAGCCCGGCATCGGCGCTGCAGCGGCCATGGCGAGGCGATGATGCGGGGCAACACGGCTGTGGTGGTGGAGCGGGGAAGGGCGAGCAAGCGCTGCTGCGGTGGAAGGCACGGAGGAGCAACGATGGACGGGGCTTCGGCTTTGGCGCTGCGAGGCAACGCGGGGCAGTGCGGTACAACGCGTAGCAAGCCGAGGGAAAGAAATAAAAGCAAGCAGCGGTGGTAGCAGCTCGGCTTGCAAAAACAACAGAGACAGACAGACAAGACAGCGAGGTAGGCAAACAGAGACAACACTGCTGATAGTGGCGTGGGCTGCCGGAGCTGCACAAAGCGAAACAACGTGAGGCGACGGCTGCGTCGACAATGTACACGACAAGGATGAGATGGTTGCTTGCTTGCGTGCTCGGCAGATAGTGTGTGTATGTGTATGTGCGTGCGTGTGTGTGTGTATATATATAGTGCTCTATAATAAATCCCTGAAACTAATCAGCTTGCTACTTCAGACATTGTTAAACTCGACGTTGTTACCAGCATGAGGCATCATATGTGTGTGTATGTGTGTGTGTGTGTGTGTGTGTGTGTATATATATATATATATATATATATATATATATATATTATATATATATACACACACATCTGTGTGTGCGCGCTGAAAAGTGCTGGCCGCTGAGACAATGCTAGAACGTGCAGTCAAGTGGTGGCGCTTAGCGGGGCGTAGCACGATAAGGCCAGTGACGCCGGCAAAACGACGCGCCGGGGTGCAGAACCACGACGGGAATGAGACAGTGAATAATTACCCTACAACGAGTACGTTGTACGCTAGGAAAAATAAACAAAACTATTGCGCTCTCTTTCTCGTCGGTTCATGCTTAACAAAATAAACCCGCGAGTAAATATATATATAGTTCCATTTATTATTGGATTTTATTTTATTTGTAAAACATTGATTTTTATGCTTAATCAATTAAACAAGCCGTTCACTAGCACCGTCGTTTGTTATTCCTAAATATTTCTACACACTGCGTAATTTAACTTGGGTGTTGATTCGAGTCCATAAAAATCTGGGTCACCGGATTCACTTATCGCATCAAGTATGTTTTAAATAAAAAATCCGAGAAACCCGTTTTTGGAAATTTTACTTAGGCCTAAATCGCGGTGCTAAAATCGGGGTGTTACATTTGTACACTATTTCTTCCCCTATCACTTATATCTTTGTTTTTCTCCCTCTTTGTCATCAATGACCACAAATAATTAAATGATAGATAGGTTAAGATTATCAATGTCAATAAATGGGGTGAGAATCATTTTCCTAAATTTGGTTCAATCTAGAATACTTGCCAAAGATATTTAACTCGGTTTGATCCAAGTGAAAGGATCAAGATGCCCAAGAGGAGAGATGAATTGGGCTAATTCTAAATTTCTTTACAATAATTAAACTCTACGGTTAGCCCAATTAACTCCTTGTGCCTAGAAAGTGTTTCTATTGATCTAACGCACAAAAGTTTAGCACCCTAAGTTCCAATCCTACTCTAGCATGGCAATTCTAGGAATATAAATGACAAGAATTGAATTGC
Organism: Miscanthus floridulus; assembly: GCF_019320115.1. Taxonomy (NCBI): domain Eukaryota; kingdom Viridiplantae; phylum Streptophyta; class Magnoliopsida; order Poales; family Poaceae; genus Miscanthus; species Miscanthus floridulus. The sequence continues at coordinate 41,322,316 of NC_089591.1, forward strand.
TCAAAGTAAATGCTCAAAGTAAAGAGTAAAGGAGGAACGCGGCGATGTTTTGCCAAGGTATCAGAGAGTTGCCACTCCCCACTAGTCCTCATTGGAGCATCCACGCAAGGGTGTAGCTCCCTCTTGATCCACGCAAGGATCAAGTGCTCTCTATGGGTTGATTCTTTGACACTCCGTCACGGTGAATCACCCACAACCGCTCACAACTTGAGTTGGGTTATCCACAAGCTCTGTCGGATGATCACCAAGCTCCCAATCACCACCAAGCCATCTAGGTGATGGCGATCACCAAGAGTAATAAGCACAAACTCTCACTTGACCACGACAAGCCTAATGAGAAGGGTAGATGCACACTTTGCTACTCTTGATCTCACTAATGAGGGCTCTCTTTGGGATTCTCAAATCTCAATCATCTCACTAGGACCTTGCTCTTCTTGGCACTCTCAAAGGTATTTCTCAGCTTTTGAAATGAGCAAAAGTACCCCCACACATGAATGGAGGAAGTATTTATAACATGGGCTAAAAAACGAACCGTTATGTGCCTCTGCGGGGTGACCGGACGCTCCGGTCATGGTGACCGGATGCGCCGGTCAGTTCACCCTGAATTCTAGTGATCCAATAGTGACCGGACGCTGGCTCTCAGCGTCTAGTCACTTCACCTCTCAGCGTCTCTTCAACACTAAATGACGCTTAGAACTAGTCCATCCTTAACCTTATCCTCCATCCTTTGAAAACCAAAATGATTTCCATTATAGGGGCATGACCACCATGATAGCCCAATCGATCTCCATTACCATGACCTAACTTAATTGCCTCTGCCAAACACACATTAGTCATAGTAATCATGTATTGTTATTAATCACCGAAACCCAACTAGGGGCCTAGATGCTTTTAATCTCCCCCTTTTTGGTGATTGATGACAATACTACCTCGAGTATGTGAAAGAGTTGAGGTTTTTGACATGCTTGGTTCATATAAGCTTTTGACAATAAGAACAAGAGAGTTAGGCAAGCTTATATGACCCAAGCCAACATGATATACTCAAAAGATATGAAATAAGCATGAGTACAAGTAATAAAGCTCATTTGCATCAGTGTAAAATGCGGAAGCAAAGCAAATGAGCATAGCACAAGTGATATGACATGTAAATAATTCAAAGTATAAAGCACACATGTCATATATCACGATCACGTAGATATCACTATCACATAAATATAGTTTGATGCATAAAAGTAAACACACACATGCATAATAGTGTATCACACATAAAACTCCAAATGTAATAGATAGTCTAAGTAAACTAAGCTCCCCCTAAGTCGCTCCCCCTAAGTCTAGCATACTCGATCCCTCTCCCCCTTTGGCGTCAAACACCAAAACCTAAGGGTTGGTCGGTAGGGCTGCAGTGGATGAGTTAGACGCTGAGGTACGAGGAGCAAGCTGAAACTGAGTACCATCATCATCTGAATCGGAGCTCTGAGCTATCTGACCCTCTATAGCTAGAAGCGACGCTGAAGCGGTCTAGGTCGGATCAACAACTAGAGCTGCTATGGTCTATGCAGGTATGACTAGAGCAGCTGGCTCTAATGATGCCACCGAGGAATGGAGCATCTCTATAGTCCTGGTAATAGGTGCAACTATAGAAGGACCTAGGACATGCAAATATGGTGGAGTAGGCTGCCCTGTCAACTCACTGAAAGTCACTCTAAGACTCCTAGAGACTAAAATGTCTGGCACTAGGACCGAGGAAGTCTAAGCCGGTGTGAAGCCCATCTAGAGAGGTGTGAACTGCGGGGCTAACACAGGCGAAGCAAACCACTAGGACACTTGCTCTGTAGGTGAAGCAAACTATGCTGGTGGCTGTCCCTGACTCTAAAGCCCACTAGATTGTAACGCTGGAGTCATAGAAGTGGTGGTAGGCTGACCAAGCTAGGGTGAAGGCTATGGCGGTAGAACCCCAATAGCTGTCACTATATGCTACATAAATCCAAGGAGCTGCTGCTGCATGAGGAGCTACTGCTAATGCATGGTCTGCTACTACTGCTGTATGGCCTACTGCTGCTGCTGCTGAAACTCATCCTATCGAGCCTAGAACTGTACAAAAGTAGCGATGGTCTCCTGAGCCTAGCGAGTCTGATCCTGCCTCATCTGCTCAAGTATGGCAAGTAGAGCGGGGTTAGTCTACGGTGCAGATGGAGCTAAACTAGAGCTACCAGCCTCATGATCATGTCATTGAGGAGGCATCTGAGGGATATCGCGGTAGCCCTCATCTGAGCTATCACTGGGGTAGCTCTCGACCATCCCCTCCTACTGAGCATCTAACTGCTCCTCCTCAATAGCTGCTATGCCCTTGACAGTATCATCTTGCTAGGCTATAGTCTCTAGCACCTCTAGATGATGACGCGGCTAGCTAGGTGCACTCGGTGTACTATGGCGGATCATCTAAGTCAGGTTATATGCAGGTAACTCTATTGTAGTACCACTGTACTCAGCTAGCATCTCAGGCGGCCTCACTGTGACTGCCCTGTGAATAAGAAATGTGATCCAGTGGGCATAGGGCAACTGTCGGTGACCTCTGAACCCCTCAGCAATAGTATCCTCCATTTCTGATAGAAGGAGATCCCAAATATCAAACACTGTCTGCTGCAGCAGATAGTTCAGTAGCCACAAATGTATGCGAGTCAAGCCCTCGCGATACCCCATCCTCGAAAGCAGTGTCCTCCTCATAATGGCATCAAGCACTCTAGCAGTGGAAGTGAGATCACTAGGTGTCCTGCTAGACCCCTCGCCGAATGGCTCTGTGAAGCAGTGGTGGACTAGATCAGTAGGGGGCACCATCCCACCATGGGGACGTCTGGGGGGCGCTGTCTGTCCATAGCAAACCTCATGTAGCTGAACAGGCTGCTCCTAAAGCCTGAGTATCTCTCTGACCCTAATGCTCGTCAACCTATAATCTCTGCCACTGAATGCAAAGTGTATGAATCTATGCTACGGGTCAATCCAGAGAGAAGCATAGAGCTAATGGACCCAAGATGGAACATATAAGTCTGTCCGTCCAAGTAAATCTATCAGCCCTGGCAGGTAAGATAGGTAGGGGCAAATGTGCTCTCCAGCTACTGCAACAATAGACTCTATGTTGCATACCCTCTAAGATCTAAAAACAGCTCCACTGTTAAGATATGCATTGTAGAAGTCCTCCTGCAGTGGTGTGTAGAAGCCCTCTAATGCACGCTCATCTCGCCTCGATAGAAACCACTGCTCAAAATCCACAAATCTAAGCTGCTGCACCTGCTTGGCCATGGCGGCCCTCAGATCTAGATGAGTCACTAGAGGCAGACCCTGTGGTCTAGGCGGTAGATGAGAACCCCTCCACTGTGTATCTGCCCTTGGTGTGACTAGAGCACTGGTACGACTAGAGCGGTGAAGCTGTGGCTGAGGTGCCTGCTCTGTCTCCTCAGCCTGCTGTCCCTCCTGAGTATGTGCTGCTGCCTGTGGCTCCTACTATGACTCTCCCTGAGGCTGACTCTCATCCAAGACAACTCGCTATCCCACAACCATGGCAGTCCCAGCTGGACCACTATGACGGCGCTCAACCTGCTCTAGTGTGGCCCTCGTAGATGGAGAGAGAGTTAATCTACAATAACAACACCACTGTGAGCACCTCCTCTCTCAACACGCTCTGCAGCCTCTACAACTGCGGTTGCTCTAGCCGTGTTTGCATCTAGATACTTCCGCTTCTTTGTTGCAAGTTTCTTCGTCGCCTTGCCTTTTGGATCTGTAGGCAAGCGAGACGGGTGTCTCGGATCCTCATCACCGGGACCACCTCCAACATTCTTGACACGAACCATCGGTTGGATCTAAAAAGAACAACTGCCGCTGACAAGAAATAACTGTCAACTGTCACTTCCGAGGCTTGGCCTCGATCCATACTCGCGAGCTTGGCCTCGAGTTGACTGACAACTGCAAATAGGACCTTAACGGCACCGACTCGCTGCACGATAGAATAGAGGATATACAGATAATCTTAATTATTCATCTAGAGATATGAAACCCTAAGAAAGCAAGCAATTAGGTACGAAATTGAATCGAGGGCTTGCTACCTAATGAACCGGTGATCCGAAGAGATGAGAAGCGACACGTGGGGAACCACCGAATCGGCTAGGGTTAGGGTTCCGACTCAATGAAAATCGGCGACCAAGATGATGTGGAGGAATCGACTTAGGGCACAAGCTCAGTGGCTAGGGTAGAGGCATGGGCGGTGCAGCACGGTGCGGCGTGGAAGGTGCTGGCGCTAGGGCATGGCGGTGGCTCTAGCGAGGCAACATGGCAGAGGATGGCACGACGGAGCTTGCTGCACGGCTAAGGCAGGGCACAGTGAGCTTACGGAACAACATGGGCTCGTGGCGGCATGGAGCTGGGTAGCACGGCGATGGCGGTGGCTTGGGCGTGACGCAGCGCGGGCGACATCACGCAGAGGCGTGGCGCGGTGGAGGTGGCAATGCGGGCGCAGAGGCGCGACGGGCGGCGCAGGGAGCAGCGGTGCGGGGTGCAGGAGCGAGGTGGCAATGTTGGCGGGATAGGTCAAAGCGCATGGGCGGCTTGTAGTTAAATAGTGCCCCCAACATGACGGGAATGGAAACAGAGAAAAGAGATTGAATCCTGCACGTTTTCAACTGACCGGACGCACCGGTGGCAGCGACCGGACGCTGCCACCCAGTGCCCGGTCAATTCTAGAGATGTCCAAATCCCTTGGAATCACGACCGGACATGTCCGATGAACCCCGACCGGACGTAGCCAGAGTCCGGTGCAAGCTGTCTCCTTCGTCTTCGATCGACCGAACGCTGGATCACCATCTGACCGAACACTGGGAGAACACTATTTCAGCGTCCGGTCACTCCTTCATAGCAGATTCACCTCCTGTGAACTGACCAGACACTGGACATCAGACGCCGGTGCAGTGTCCAGTCACTCCTTTTCCAGTGAATCTTCAAAGTCCTTCGTGCTGCCTATTCCCAATCAAGTCCCAACTCCAATAAGATCCAAATAAATACCAATTGGGACTGATGTGAGTGACCTCTCTCAAACCCTCATGTTTTTCAAAAATATTTTGCCTTAGGCTATTATTCTTTTTATGAAAATAGGCAATAAGAGGGCAATTAAAGATAAATGATAAAACAACATTCATGCATATGCAATGCAATACATGAAGATAAATCTAGTTGCTTGTCAAGTTTGATCCAAGGTTAAGCTTCTTCACACACTTTATAGCGGTTATCTTAACCATGTTAGACAAGCCCTATATGCATTACCAAAAATTAAACATGTTGTATATTACAATGCAATGCAAGGGACAACACAAGCTCATTTTTTAGTGAAGTTACCAAAATCAAGAACATTGAGCTCATTCCGCAATCGACAAAAAGTCGCCTCATCTAGCGGTTTAGTGAAGATATCCGCCAATTGATCCTCGGTCCTTACACCTTCTAATGATATATCATTTTTAGCAACATGATCTCTAAGAAAGTGATGGTGAATATCTATGTGCTTGGTACGAGAGTGTTGAACCAGATTATTTGCAAGTTTTACCGCACTTTCATTGTCGTACAAAAGAGGTACTTTATCTAGAACTACACCATAGTCTAGCAAAGTTTGTTTTATGTAAAGTATTTGTGCACAACAAGCACCCGCGGCAATGTATTCCGCTTCGATGGTGGACAAAGCCACACTATTTTGCTTCTTGGAGGACCAAGACACAAGTGATCTACCAAGCAAATGGCACCCTTCGGATGTGCTTTTTCTATCAACTTTACAACCGGCATAATCCAAATCGGAATAGCCAATTAATTCAAATCTAGCTCCTTTGGGATACCAAAGGCCAATGCTTGGTGTGTGCTTAAGATACCTAAGGATTCTTTTTATGGCAATTAAATGAGTTTCCTTAGGATTGGCTTGAAATCTTGCACACATACACACACTAAACATGATGTTGGGCCTAGATGCAGTTAAATATAACAAGCTACCAATCATAGAGCGGTAGATAGTTTGATCAACCATGTTACCTCCCTCATCTAGATTGAGATGTCCATTAGTTGGCATTGGTGTCTTGATTGGCTTACATTCATCCATCTTGAATCTCTTGAGAAGATCATTGGTATATTTCTCATGAGAGATGAAAATCCCTTCTCTCATTTGTTTGACTTGAAAACCAAGAAAGAATATAAGCTCTCCAATCATTGACATCTCGAACTCCTTTGACATCAATTCACCAAACTTTTTGCAAGAATCTTCATTTGATGATCCAAAGATGATATCATCAACATACACTTGACAAATAAAGATGTGCCCATCAAGCTTCTTGGTGAATAGTGTGGCATCGACCTTCCCAATGGTGAAGCCCTTCTCAATGAGAAAGCCCCGAAGGTGCTCATACCAAGCTCTTGGGGCTTGCTTAAGCCCATATAATGCCTTGGACAACCTATAAACATGATTAGGATATCTAGGGTCTTCAAACCTGAGAGGTTGATCAACATAGACTAGTTCATTAATAAAGTCATTTAAAAATGCACTTTTCACATCCATTTGATATAGTTTCATTTCATGATGTGATGCATATGCAAGGAGGATATGAATGGCTTCTAGTCTTGTAACCGGTGCAAAGGTCTCTCAAAATCCAATCCTTCAACTTTAGAGAACCCCTTTGCAACTAGTCTTGCCTTGTTCCTCACAACTATGCCTTGATCATCTTGCTTGTTGTGGAATACCCACTTTGTTCTAATGACTCTTGCACCTTTTGGCCGTTCTTCAAGAGTCCAAACTTCATTGAGGGTGAAGTTGTTCAACTCTTCATGCATGGCATTTATCCAATCTGGATCTTGAAGAGCTTCTTCCACCTTGGTAGGTTCATAGCAAGAGACAAAAGAGTGATGAGCAATAAATAAAGCAAGTTTTTGTGAGCGAGTCATTACACCCTTTGATGGACTCCCTATGATGAGATCTTGTGGATGATCTTGTAGTAGAGGTGTATTTCTTCTATTAACCACTTGAGGATGAGGTTGTGGAGCATCAACATCTTGTGCTTGCACCACCATTTGATCATGAGAGATATGGGTGTCTTTATTTTCTACTTTCCCATCTTTATCATGATCTTGTGGCACACTTGATGAAGAAGGTGGATCAATCACTTGTACATCATCTTCATCATCTTTAGGCTTGATGTCTCCAACCAGAATGCTCTTCATAGCCTCCCTCAATGGTTCATCACCTACATCATCAAGATTCTCATGTGCTCCTTGGGAGCCATTATATTCATCAAATTCCACATCATATGTTTCTTCAACCAAGCTAGTGGCATGATTAAATACTCTATATGCTTTAGACTTTGATGAGTAACCAACAAGAAAACCAATATCACAACGTCTTTGAAACTTTCTTAGGTGTTGCTGCTTCTTGTAAATGTAGCATTTACAACCAAACACCCTAAAGAAAGAGACGTCTGGCTTCTTCCCATTGAGCAACTCATAAGGTGTCTTGCCAAGGAACTTTTGAAGGAATAGGCGGTTGGATGCATAGCATGCGGTGTTGATAGCTTCCGCCCATAGAGCTTTGGGAGTGTTGTACTCATCTAGCATTGTTCTTGCAAAAGTGATCAATGTCCGGTTCTTTCTCGTAACTACACCATTTTGTTGAGGAGTATATGTTGCGAAGACCTCATGCTTGATCCCAACTTCATCACAATATGCTTCTATGTTTGTGTTGTTAAATTCCTTCCTATTGTCACTTCTTATCTTCTTGAGCTTCACTTCAAACTCATTTTGTGTTCTCTTGGCAAACTTCTTGAAGCAAGATGCAACTTTGGATTTGTCATAAAGGAAGAATACCCATGTATATCTTGAATAGTCATCAACAATCACAAGACAATAAAGATTTCCTCCCAAACTCTTGTATGTTGTTGGCCCAAATAGGTCCATGTGAAGGAGTTCTAGCACTCTTGTGGTTGACATGAAAGCTTTGGTTGGATGAGTATTTGCAACTTGCTTGCCATCTTGACATGCACTACAAAGCTTGTCCTTCTCAAACTTCACATCCTTCAACCCTCTCACCAAGTCATTCTTCATTAGCTTCTTGAGTGAGCTCATCCCAACATGAGCAAGTCTTCTATGCCATAGCCACCCAAGTGTTGTTTTGGTGAATAGGCAAGTCTTCAAATTTGCATCTTTGGAGGTGAAGTCCACTAGATATAGGTTGTTGTATCTAAATCCTTTGAATATCACTTGATCATCATCCTTCTTAGATACAACAACTTCCTTCTTGGTGAACAAGTATTGGAAGCCAAGATCACACAATTGTCTAACGGATAGCAAGTTAAAGCTAAATGAAGCAACATATAGCACATTTGAGATAGAATGATCATTTGATATTGCCACTTTGCCTAATCCTTTAACCTTGCCCTTTGAATTATCTCCAAATGTGATTCTTTCTTGTCCATCTACTTCTTCATCTAGTGAGGTGAACATACGAGGATCACCGGTCATATGTTGTGTGCAACCACTATCAATAACCCAATGACTTTCACCGGTCTTATAGTTCACCTACACACAAGAGATCAAGCTTTAGGAACCCAAACTTGTTGAGGGCCCTTCACCTTCTCAATAAGTGACTTAGCAACCCAAATTTTCTTAGGCCTATTTTTGTTGGGAGGTCCTAAGAACATGACTTTCATCTTTCCACTAGAATCCTTTCTAAGCATGTAGTGAGCATTGAAGGCAAAAGGTCTAGCATGCTTGGGCAAGGGTTGTGGTGGTGGAGTTTGGCACTCATGAGCAAAGTGGCCTTCTTGTCCATACTCAAAACACTTCTTTGGCTTTGGCTTTTGTTGTTGTTGAGCTTGAGCCTTCTTCTCTTTGTTTACCATGTACCCAATGCCACTTCTATCTATCTTCATGACGGTGTTCATTAGTAGCTTACTTTGAAGATACTTGCCTCTAGTGAACTTGCTCAATCCAATCTTGAGATGCTCTTTCTCCAACTTGAGCTTCTTGTTCTCTTCCTTAAGAGCATCATTGTTTTTCTCTTCCTTGAGCTTCTTGTTTTCTTCTTTGAGCTTCTCATTCTCAAGCATCAACTCACTATCAACTCACTATCATGATTAAGAGTTTCTAGCACAATGGTGTTGTGACTTTTGATCTCTTCAAGATCTTTCTTGAGCTTTTCATTGTCATTCTTGAGCTTGACAAACTCATCATAATCATCGGCCTCAATCACTTGCTTGCCCTTGCTACTAGAACTTTGCTCAATGCTCTCAATGATTAAATCATCACATAATGTAGCTATATCAATCTTAACAACATTGTTAGTAGCATCATATGGCTCATTGGATAAATATTCTTGAGCAATAACAAGATTATTATGATTAATCTTAAGAGTAGTATATTCATCTTTTAGCATATTATGGCTAGTGATGAGCTCTTTATGCATCCTCTCAAGTTTATCATGTTTATCTTTAAGCTCTTTCTTAGAAGATTTGAGCTCCTTGAGTTTGGATGACATAGCTTCATTTGCTTCTCTAAGCTCAACACTAGCCTGTCGATGCGGGACCCATAGGATACCCCACAAGGGAGAGAGAAGATCTAGTCTAACTAGGATTCTTCCCATGTAATCTTAGTAGTAGTACTATTTAGTAATCCTACTAGGAACTCTCATTGTAAAGAACAACAATTATACATGACACTTCATAATCAATCCAACGCAGAGGCTAACGTCGACTGGACGTAGGGCTGTTACTCGACCATAGTCGAGGGTCTGAACCAGGATAAATTGACTGTCTCTCGCGTTCACCGTTGAGTTCCGCATACGCTGAAGCCCGAACATACTGCCTCGGGTATCCCTGTGGTAGGCTATCGGTGGTGAAACATCAACAGCTGGCACGCTAGGTAGGGGCTTTCGGTGACTTTGCATCCGAGAGCTTGATGGACCTCGATAACATGATCTTCCCAATGGGATCAACTTTCATCTTTGGCTCATGGATCTGCGAGGCGGACAACTACGACAAGCTTCAAGGCCATCTCCTCAAAGATCCGGATCATCATCAAGAATTTCCTATTTCGACAACTACGACGGATCAGCTCACCAGAAGATTCGCGCAGCTCATAATATCCGATTCAAATCAGATTTCATGGCTATGCGCATCTGACTCGAATTCAAGTTCCGTGTCCAAGATGAAGTTTTATCCGAGTTCTTTCAAGAAACCGAGTTCTTTTTCGGCAGGATTCCAGAGCACAACCCAAAACAACTCAGATTACACTCAGAGTTCTTTCAAGAAGTCAAATTTTTTCCCATTTGGGCTCGACAACATGGCAAAATCCTATCAGGGAAAGTTCAAAAGATCCTTCAATCCAATGATTGGGATACCACTAACAGGAGCCCAAGAGGGTCTCGTGCTAACAATAACATCGCAAGATTGTATCATCCACTAGCCAGGTTCCGTTCCTAAAGATAGCGGAACCCAACTAGTCAGCACAACAACAACAGCAATCCTACCCTATCAAGAAGGAGACTCGATCTACGACATCGAGGCATCTACTAAAGTCATCAGTAACTCTAACAGTATGAAAACTAACACCAATAACAGAATGGCTCATGCACGGGAAGTACTCATGGTTCAACGTCCTCGATCACCATTAAATCCCCTAGAAGCACCCGATGTCAGGTCATCAGATGAATCAGAATCCAACATATCACCCTTTGCCCAGGGCTACAATGGAGAAACCGAGAGTCAGAAACAAGCTAGAGAAAGAAAAAACAAGTTGAAGCAAGGGCGCCAACACCGTGCTAGGCAGCGCAGGGAAGCCTAGATCAGATACGAGTCAGAGTTGGCTGAATACGACAGAAGAAAATCACAACGAGAAGTCGAAGGAAGACACACGGCAAATACGCCTTACGATAAGATTTGAGAAGCATTAGAAGAACTCAGAGCAACTTCACATCCCGGTGAGAAGTACGAACAGCTCTAAGACTTGCTCCGGTCGATGATCTCGAGAATGCATGAAGAGAGAGCCCAATCAAGACTACCCACCAGATCAACAACCCACAGGCAAGAAGATCAAAATCAAAGGAAATCCGCTTTCGAAAGACTTGGGCCAGGTGGAAGCCATAACGGAGAAAGTAGGAAGGAACATAATCAAGGCCACCAATTTGAACAACCAAGAAAGACCAGGAGTAGGGTGCCTACTCAGACAGCCTCGCAGAATTATTCCCATCAAAACAACAGTTGGCCAGAAGGAGGTGCTGAATCCGAATTCAAAGAAGGCGGAACACATGACAGATTCCCCTGTTTCGCGAACAGGCTTGCATCGGTGCGATTACCTCACAAGTTCAAACCGTCCAACCACTCTAAGTATGATGGCAAAACAGAACCAAGGCAATGGCTTAGAATATATTCACAATCAATTGAACTAGCCAGAGGAGACGACAATATCAAGACCCTATTCTTTCCCATGGCACTAGAAGCCATGCCCCTCCAATGGTTCGACAAATTAAATCCAGGATCTATCAGAAATTGGGAGGACTTGCAAAGAGCTTTTTGTGAAAATTTTGCAAGAATCATTACACACCCAATCACTCATGTAGAACTGAAAGGACTCAAGCAAAAGGGAGGTGAAAGTCTCAGAAATTACTATCGACGATTCGGCGAACTACGGGCTCAAGTGCATGACATCACCAAACGAGAAGTAATTGAAGCTTTCTCTCATGGAATCATGGCTAGGTGGCAATTTCAAGACTTCTGCAAAGAAAATCCAAGAAACAATGAAGAGTTCAGATGAACAGTAGAAAAGATGATTACTGTGGAAGAAAAAACACGAGAGAGGTTCCCGGATAGAAGCAACCAGGACAACCCGGACAAGCAAAATCATTGAATAGAAGACATCAAGAAAGAAAACGTAGACCAGACAATACCGTGGCAATGGCCGACAAATCAAAGAAGTTCTCCAAACCTAGAAGATATGATGACATTGAAAACATACGTTGCCCATTGCACCCTAATGGGAGGCACACCATCGGAAATTGCTACACTTTCAATGATCGATACACAAGAAAAGATAGTAAGGAGAACACCAAAGAGGACAATCAGAAAAAAGATGAAGACAACCACAAGGACAAAGGATTCCAAAAACCCAGGGGAACGGTAGCAGTGATCTTCTCAGGGGCTTCGGATTGCAGAAGCAAACATCAAGAAAAACTAGCAATACGGACTATCATGACAGTAGAATTGGCTACACCAAGATATCTCAATTGGTCACAATACCCTATCCAATTTACCAGAGAAGACCAATGGACTAGCGTGGGAAACGCAGGCCATTATCCACTGGTTCTAGATCCAACTATTGCTGGTATGACTGTCACCAAAGTACTAATCGATGGGGGAGCTGGACTCAACATCATCTTTTAAGAAACACTAAGGAAGATGGGACTACAACTCGCCGAGATGATCACACCAACAAGCACACCTTTTTATGGAATAGTACCCGGCAAAGCAGCCATGCCGCTCGGACAAATTACTCTACCAGTCACTTTTGGAACACCCTCGAACTACCGAACAGAATTCATCAAATTTGAGGTGGCGGACTTTGAGTCATCGTACCACGCAATTCTCGGATGACTGGCACTAGCAAAATTCATGGCAATACCGCATTACCCGTATTTGCTGCTCAAGATGCCAGGACCTAATGGAGTACTTTCCCTTCGAAGTGACTTGAAACGCGCTTTTGACCGCGTTGTTCAAGCAATCCAGATTGCAGCCAGAGCACAAGATGACCAAAATAGAAAAGAAATAGCCACAATTGCTGCAGAGATGAGCTAAGAAGAATTAGAAATACCGGCTAAAAATCCCAACATCATCGCACCACCAAAAGAAGCCGACGTCAAGCAAATCGACTTGGGCACTGGCGATACCTCCAAGACAGCAACCATCAGTGCTCACCTCTCGGCAAAATAGGAACTCACGCTCACCAACTTTCTTTGGGACAACAAAGATATCTTCGCTTGGAAGCCAGCCGACATGCCAGGTGTCCCAAGAGAGTTGGCTGAGCATAGAATTGATGTTAATGAAAGCTCCAAGCCTGTAAAGCAACGGCTACGACAATTCTCACCTAACAAGAAGACAGCAATTAAAAAAGAAATCACAAAGCTAATGGCGGCTGGATTCATTAGAGAAATCCTTCATCCAGATTGACTAGCAAACCCAGTCCTTGTGTAGAAGAAGAACACGGACGAGTGGCGCATGTGCGTCGACTACACAGATCTCAACAAACATTGCCCAAAAGATCCGTTCGGGCTACCATGCATTGACCAGATAGTTGACTCAATAGCAAGGTCTGCACTATTATCCTTTCTCGATTGCTATTTAGGGTATCACCAGATCGCATTAAAAGAACAAGACCAGAGCAAGACGTCTTTCATTACTCCATTCGGTGCTTATTGTTACAAGACCATGTCATTTGGACTAAAGAACGCTGGCGCCACATACCAAAGAGCTATCCAAACTTGCCTTGGGGATCAAATCAATGGAAATGTGGAGGCATACGTGGATGATGTAGTGGTGAAAACAAAGAACCCAGACACTCTGATCGAAGATTTAAAGCAAACCTTCGAAAACTTAAAGAGATGGAGATGGAAGTTGAACCCAAATAAATGTGTATTCAGAGTTCCCTCAGGACAACTACTCAGATTTTTGGTCAGTCAGCGCGGGATTAAAGCCAGCACCAAGCAAATTCGAGCTATAACAGAAATGGGCCCACCTAGAAACATCAAAGATGTGCAAAAGCTAACGGGCTGCATGGCAGCACTCAATCGTTTCATTTCAAGGCTCGGTGAAAAAGGACTACCTTTCTTTAAACTACTAAAGAAGACAGATAAGTTCGAATGGACAGAAGAAGCCAATGAAGCTTTCAAGAAACTTAAGGCATACCTCACATCCTCACCAATTCTCACACCCCCAAGGAAAGACGAAGATATGATGCTATACATTACGGCGACTACTGCTGTGGTTAGCACGACAATAGTCATAGAAAGAGAAGAAGAAGGACACGTGTATAGAGTACAACGACCCGTATACTACATCAGCGAAGTATTATCTGAATCAAAAATACGGTACCCGCATGTGCAAAAACTACTCTACGCCCTATTGATCACTTCACGCAAGCTTCGCCACTATTTTGAAAGCCACCAGATCACAGTGGTGACAGACTTCCCGCTCGGAGACATCTTACACAACAGAGATGCGACGGGACGCATATCAAAGTGGGCAGTTGAACTCGGAGCTCTTAACATCGATTTCACCCCACGGAAAGCAATCAAATCTCAAGCCCTTGCCGATTTTGTGGCCGAGTGGACAGAGATTCAACAGCCTTTATCAGATACAATCCTTGACCACTGGAAGATGTACTTTGATGGGTCACTCAAACTAGGTGGAGCCGGTGCAGGCGTTCTCCTCATTTCTCCAGAAGGAAAACAACTCAAGTACGTCCTTCAGATATTATGGCAAGCTACAAACAACGAAGCAGAATACGAAGCTCTCATTCACGGGCTGCGAGTGGCAATTACTCTTGGAATCAAGCGATTACTCGTATACGGCGATTCGACAGTAGTCATCAACCAAGTCAACAAAGATTGGGACTGCACCAAAGAAAACATGGGTGCTTACTGTGCTAAAATACGGAAATTTGAAAAACATTTCCAAGGATTAGAAATTCTACACGTCCTACGCGATTCCAACATTGCAGCAGATGTCCTCGCCAAGCTCGGATCAGACAGAGCGAAGGTTCCACCTAGCATATTCATAGAAGAGCTATCAGTTCCCTCTATCAAACAACCCGGTGAAACAACCCATGAAATTTAGGCTAAAGGCGTTCAGATCTTGGTAATCAACACTTCATGGAGCCAAGTTTTCATCGACTATATCAAAGAAAATAAATTGCAGTAGATAAAGCAGAAGCCACCCAAGTTGTTCGTAGAAGCAAAAACTACGTTCTAGTAGGAGATAGACTTTACAGAAGAGCAGCATCATCAGGAGTACTCCTAAAATGTGTCTCATTTGAAGAAGGCAAAGAGATCCTAGACGAAATACACTCAGGTTGCTGTGGAAATCATGCCGCCTCAAGAACACTGGTTGTCAAAGCATTTCGCACCGGATTCTACTAGCCAACCGCTTTAAAAGACATAGAAGAACTTGTCAGAAAATGCAAAGGTTGCCAAATGTTTGCAAGACAAGCCCATGTGCCAGCTCATAATCTTATCTGCATCCCACCCGCTTGGCCTTTTTCCTGCTGGGGGCTGGATCAAGTAGGACCTCTGAAGAAAGCAAAAGGCGGCTTCGAGTACATCTTTGTAGCAATCGACAAGTTCACCAAGTGGATTGAATACAAACCACTCGCGAAATACAGCGCGGCCAAAGCAGTCGAGTTCATCCAAGACATTATGCACCGCTTTGGCATGCCCAATCAAATCATCATAGATCTAGGCTCCCCCTTCACAGCTACAGAATTCAAAAGCTGGGCACAAGACTGTGGTTTTAGTATAGACTACGCGTCTGTTGCACATCCAGAAGCCAACGGACAAGTAGAAAGGGCTAATGGACTCATACTAGCCGGATTAAAACCAAGGTTATACGAAGAACTAGTGGACTATGGGTCCAAATGGATTGAAGAATTACCTAAAGTAGTATGGGGGCTATGAACTCAAATAAGCAGAGCAACCGGCTACTCACCCTTCTTTCTAGTTTACGAGTCAGAAGCCGTACTGCCTGCCGATTTGATCTGGATATCACCAAAGATAGAACAATACGATGAAGGAGAAGCAGAACACACAAGAAGATTAGAACTCAATAGCTCAGAAGAAGTCAGAGTAAATGCTACCCTCCAATCAGCCATATACCTACAAGGTTTAAGACGACACTACAACAAGAGTACCCATCCTCGATCATTACAAGTTGAAGACTTAGTGCTAAGAAGGATACAAAAAACTAACAAACGACATGAGCTACTCAGTCCATGGGAAGGTCCGTTCATTGTCACAAAAGTCACCGGACCAGGCACATACAAGTTAATAACCAAAGATGGAAGAGAAGTCAACAATACATGGCACATCAGCCAGCTAAGAAGATTCTACGCATGAAAACAACTCAAAGGAGAGTACATATACAAAGCACAAGAGATCAACGTTCATGACCTATAAAGATGTTGTTCCTCGACAAAATGTGTATTATGGCTTATCAAATGATCATAATCAATAAAGATGGGTTTTCGACAACATATGTCTTATGATGACTAAGCCCCGAGTTGTTTCCAAAAGAGCAAAATGGATGAAACATGCCTGAGCCTACCGGTCGAGAGCAAAATAGCTGAAAAGATGCTTGAGCCCGCCGATGAGGGTAGCTAATAAGCTAACACCCGAACAAAAGAGCAAAATGGCTAAAACATGCCTGAGCCTACCGACCAAGAGCAAAATAGCAGAAAAGACGCTTGAGCCCGCCGATGAGGGTAGCTAATAAGCTAACACCCGAAACAAAAAGCAAAATGGCTGAAAACATGCCTGAGCATCCCAGCCGAGAGCAAAATAGCTGAAAAGACGCTTGAGCCCGCCGATGAGGGTAGCTAAAAAGATAACACCCGAAACAAAAAGCAAAATGGCTGAAAATACGCCTGAGCATCCCGGCCGAGAGCAAAATAGCTGAAAAGACGCTTGAGCCCGCCGATGAGGGTAGCTAAAAGCTAAGACTTAAAACTAGTCGACCAAAATTAAGCTTAAAAAGACCCTCCAGCTCTTCGTTCCGAAAAGCAAGAGGCTCGGGGGCTACATCCAGATAGGAATACTTTTTCCTCAGAAAAGCACAAGCACCACTCAAGAAAGCACTCGGATGCCGAAGTTTGTCAAGGCAACATTCTATGCCGAGTCATTTTTACATAGCGCAGACGAAGGGTTGTCAACACAAAGATCTACATCTAACAAGTCATAGCGTGGACAAAGCACTTGACGGATCACAAAAGAGGAAGAAAAGAAAAGTACTCGACAAATCGAGGGATTTCGTCAGGATAACGCACAGAGTTGTTTACAGGGCAGAGACAAAAATGGGAAAAAGTACTCAGCAAGTCAAGTAACTCCGACCACACCCAGGCAAAGAATACATCAACAAAAATAAAGAATCTTCATTCGAAGGGGAGTGTAATATTACAAGAGGCTGGTCAATTGGATTAGACATTGTCATCAGGAAGGGAAATATCAATATTAAGACTGTCTACAACCCTACTGGCTAAACCTTCGACCTCAGGCTCCATCCTCTCAACGGCATCAAGGTATTCTTGGCTATCAGCTTCCTCTGCTATCTTGGACAGAGGCGCCTCTGGAGCAAGGACCCGGACCTAGGCCAGCACATTCTTGGTACATACTTGAGCGCACTTCTTCGCGAACTCTTGGAAACGAGTCGGAATCCGAGGAATGAACTAAGCCCAAGATTGCTCACCATCCGCTGGAGTCCAGAGAACATCAGCTACTGAACGAAAGGATTTCCACAAAACGTTCCAATTTTTAGTAGCCGTCACCAGCTTCCTAGACAAGTCTTTAATAGTTTTTTGGGCCTGCACAAGATCTTTATCAGCTCCACGCCTGATCAACTTAGCAAGTGCAAGTTCTTCCTCAGCATGAGTAATTACCTCCTTAGCCTTGTTATGACTTGTATGAACAAGAGTCTTTATTTCATCAATGCCCTCCGAGAGCTTTTTTTCCTTCAACTCGGAGAGCTGGACAAGACACCAAACAACAAGTCAGTAGGAGGGAAAGGATTGAATACTGAAAGAAACAGAGAGAACCCAGAATACCTTTACATTCTTTCTTCATGGCTTCCAAGCTCTTCATGGCCTCCGAGTTCTTTGAGGCCTCCCGGATAGCAGCATCTTTCTGTTTCTCCAACTCCTAGGCAACAGTGTCTCTCTGTTTCTCTACCTCTACCACCTAGGCACGGAGGGCTTTTTCCTCTTTTTGATGCGACTTACGCTCAGTCTCCAACTTGGCCCAGAGGAGTTTAAGGTCAGTCTTCAGAGAACTTACCTCAGAGGACAACTTCTTCTCGGTTTCAGACAAAAAGAAGAAGTTGGTATGGTCATGAGAGAAAGTCTAAACAATTAAAGATAGAGAAAAATAAGGCATAAGGACGAAGGCAAAACAAATGGCCTAAGAAATAATCTCAGAAAAACTTACGTGAAGCTTCTCCCCGAAAGAAGTCGCAGAGGACACCAAGTTCCCCCAGGCTACGGTCAGCTCCGATAGCCAATGGGTGGCATCGAACTGTTGCACCACGTCATCAGTAAAAGAGGGACCACCAGAAGCGAGAGAAGGGGAAGGAGAGGTCGGCTAGGGCGAAGAAGAAATGACCAAAGCAACCTCCCGGGAAGCCGAAGCCAATCCCTTAGAAGGACCAAAGCAACCTCCGGGGCAGCCAAGTCCGCAACTTCGCCAGGTAGCTCCGAAGCCCCCGCAGCAACTTCACCAACAGTATGTTGTGAGTCCTGAGGCTCAAAACTCAATGGCACGGCGGAAGGCTAAGAAGAAGTCGATGAAGAAACGAGAGAAGACGAAAGACTGAAAATTGATAAAAGAAGTCATCGATGAGAACCAGAAGAAGGAAGATAGAAGCAAAAGGATGAAACTAGAATCTACTCACCCAGCCACTTTCTTCTTCGCAAAGCCAAAAGAAGGCCTCGTAGGGGGGACCACGACGGCGAAAACATCCCCGCCACCCAACGATGGGAGCGGGATAGCAGATACCGGAGCCACAGAAGAAGCTGGGGTTGGAGCCGTGGAAGAACTCTACACTGGAGGAGCGGTAGAGCTCGGTACCGAGGCTACCAAAGAACTCAACACCAGAGCTTCAGAAGAAGTCGGTGCGGGAGCCTCAGAAGAACTCATAGCCGATGTCTGGTTACTTCAAAAAGTTCAAGACTAAAAGTCAAAACAAAGAAGAGAAATTCAATGCAACAGGAATATGAAAACAACTCACCGCCGCATGATAAGGGATACTTCGTCATCCTCCTCTCCCTCAAACAAGGAAACCAGAGCACCTGCTGGAAAAAGAATAAAAAGTACTCGGTTTAAGAGAAAAACAGGAAAACAAAGGAACAAAGAGTATTAAATGTGCTCACCTAAGAGCATGCTAGCAACAACTGGAGTACATGAGAGAGTACTTGGTTTGCGAGGCTTCTTGGAGACAGGCAGGCCAGATAAAGACCCATCCGTTCGCCCCCTCTTCAGGACACTACGAGGACCGCGAGGGACTAGACGAGGAACATATTCTTCATATACATCAACAAATCTGGAAGAAACTCTAGGAAGCGCTGTGGAGGTTGGGGACTTACTAGTTGCAGAAGTTCCAGCAAGTTTATCCCCAGTCTCCGCCACGGCAGGGAGAACATCAAGAGGGATCGGGTCAACAAAGTTCCACCCAAGCTCCTATGAAAAAGGATAAAATAGCAAGACAAGGAAAAGCTAAGCAAAAATGGATGCAGCAAGAGTACATAAAGTACCCAAACAAAGAGATAAACAACTCACAGTTGGGGGTGGGTTGTTGGCAGAGAACTCAGAGACAGCAGAGGAATAACGCTCACTCCTTTCAGCATCTTCTGGAGATGCTCGAGTACCTCCTCATCGGTCAGCTCAAGAGCTAGGACCATGTGTGAAGGATCCTCGGCCCCAGAATACTCGAAGCCAAGGTGCTCCTGCTCTTTCAAAGGCTGAACTCGCCGATGAAGAAAACTTGAAACAATACCGAAACCGGTTAAACCCTACTATTTTAGCATGCTAATCCTATCAAGGAGTGGCTGGATCACTTGAATCTCAGTAGGTGACTCAAGTTTCTTGTCCCATTGGTCATTCACCATAGGACCAGATCCAGAATGGACGACAAGGGAAGGGATCAAATTGGCAGCATAAAACCAGTCGGCACGCCAATCTTTTATAGAATCAACCAGGTTATAGTCAAAGAACTTGCTCTTAAGACCCTGGCGAAATTGAATCCCGCAACCGCCAAGAACGCTAGTTTCTTCGCGACGGGGTTGAGGTTTCAGACGAAAGAAGTAGCGAAAAAGAGATAGAGAAGGAGGGATTCCAAGGAAAGCTTCATAGAGATGAACGAAAATGGAAAGATGGAGAATGACATTAGGGGTTAGATGGTTCAGACTAACCCCGAAATAACTAAGAAACTGATGAAGGAAGGCGGAAGTAGGAAGGCAAAGTCTAGCGCGGACAAAGGAAATGAAGAGGACAATCTCACTAGGACCCAGAGCAGGAACCCGATGCTCGCCCGGAACTCTCCATTCAGCGATGACTTTGCTTTGGATCAAGCCGTCGCTGGCGAGCTCACGCAGCTGATCTTCGCTTGTTGTTGGAGCCAGCCAAACCTTCTGAGCAGCCCTCATGGCCACGAACTCTTGGTTCTCGATCAAAGAAAGGGATGATCCTCGTCCACGAAGGTCGCCTAGGACTTGCTCACGGTTTCCTTCTTACCCATGAACTAGCGGAAGCAAAAAGGTACTAGGGAAGATGAAGCTAGGATGGTGGTGCTCGGGAGATGGCGACGATGACGGTGGCAGATTTCTGAAAGCTAGGGTTTCAAAGCAAGAGCTAGGCAGCAAAGGAAAGGAAGATAAAAGGTCTATAAATAAATTTTACAGCGTTAGAAACAGCCCACCAGGCCCATTAAAACACCGTGTGAGAACGCGACGGTCCATTTACCGACGCAGCTAAAATGACGGACGGCACAAATCCACACAACGGTACAATTTAATGGGCAGATTTTAGACTTATCCGTCCAGCACCATGGCAGGGTTATCAAGAACAACCCGTCAACCAAGAAGAAACAAAGGGCTACCTCGCAAGGAACAAAAGAACCCAGTTATTTAAGAAAGAACTCGGTAATCTCATGAACGACAGGGATCACAGCAGAAAAGTAAAGGACAACTCAGAAGACAAGATTCATTCTATTACAAGCGACTTCAAAAATAGAAGATTACAAATCTTACAAGACCCAATGAAAGATTACAAATCTTACAAGACCCAACGAACTCGGTACCACGAAAAGCAAAGTAGCAAAGAGGAACACAGACACGGCTAGGCTCTGGAATGACTACGTGTCCCAAATTGCTACTCGGAAGGACAAACCGCCATCAGCTACACTGTTTTCTTCAAAGAACGAACGCAGTGCATCCAAGGCGGAAATCAGCAGCACGGTAGGACAACATGGAGCAGAGAAGGCCGACGGGCATTTGTCTACCCAAGACCGATGTGATGCTGGATATGGTGTTGATCTGCACCGGACAGTCTCAGGACAGGCGACGAGGATCAACCCAGAACTGCAAGATGAAGGAACGAAGACCACATCACAAGACTTCCTCCAACTACCGCCATGTACATCCTGGTACAATGCTATCACGGGATTAGCCTACCTCTAATCCCTATCACAAGACTTCCTCTAGCTATGGCAAGACGCACAGGAACTACAAAATATGCCCGGGGGCTGCTCTACTTCACAAACTACCATGTTCATGACCACGAGGTTTCAACAGAATGTTCAATGGATGAAAACAAGCACTCCAGGAGAGTATTTATAGATCAAAGGAGCAGCGCACATGGACTAGGAGTACCAACAAAATAAGCCTAACAAAAGGACATAGTGAAAAGGTAGGACTCAATAATGGAAGACTCAGGCGAGAGGGAACAGTACTCGAAGACGAGCATATTCGAAAGAATATACCCGCACAGTACAACCCGTGAACAAAAGGCATTTACACTCAACCACCGCCATACAACTACATCTGACAACAGAAGACTATCAAAGAATACGCCAAGACCTCGCATCTGAGTTCTTCCTGAACAAAACAACACGGATATACGCTCAGAGGCTGCATGCCGCGAAACTACTCGGATGATGGTTTAATCCAAGACTAAAGGGCTACTTCGGAAAGATGCCGCAAAACTACTCGGATGATGACATAATCCAAGTCTCAGGGACTACTTCAGAACACAAATTTTCAAACAATATAAAGATTCAAGACCCTCCAACTTTTTGTTCCAAATAGCAAGAGGCTCGGGGGCTACACTCAGTGAGTGCACTTTTTCTTCGAAAAAGCGCACGTCACCAAAAGACTTCCTCAACGCAGACCACTTTAAGACATTACGACAAAAAGAACCCAGAACGAGCCACATTCGAGTTCTTTTGATAAAACTTCAATGAACAATCAGAGCAACTTCAAGACAAGATCCTCCAGCTCCTTATTCCAAATAGAAAGAGGCTCGGGGGCTACAACCAGATGGATGTACTTTTTCTTCTTTTCTTCAAAAAAGCACTCACCACTCAAAGATCCCAAGAAGCGCTACAAGGTTTCACTCCAGAAAGCACTCGGATGACGTTTGTTCCTACTCAACAAGACTTGAAGGAGCAGAACGAGACTTTCAGAGCTCAACCATGAAGTGCTCGGGGGCTTGTTAATGCGAGACCCACAGGATACCCCGTAAGGGAGAGAGAAGATCTAGTCTAACTAGGATTCTTCCTATGTAATCTTAGTAGTAGTACTATTCAGTAATCCTACTAGGAACTCTTATTGTAAACCGACTAGGACTCTGGCCTCCTGACTATATAAAGGAGGGCAGGGCTCCTGGACAAAAAAGAACAACAATTATACACGACACTTCATAATCAATCCAACGCAGAGGCTAACGCTGACTGGACGTAGGGCTGTTACTCGACCATAGTCGAGGGCCTGAACCAGGATAAATCGATTGTCTCTCGCATTCACCGTCGAGTTCCACATACGCTGAAGCCCGAACATACTGCCTCGGGTATCCCTATGGTAGGCTATCGGTGGTGAAACATCGACATAGCCTTTTCGGCTATATCATATTTAGCTAAAAGAGAATCATTTTTAGCTTCTAGCTTGTTATTCTTAGCTCTAGTCTTTATAATGATCTTGGAGTATTTATTTAGCAATTTAACAAGATCATCATAAGAAGGTGATTCATATTCATCATCATCACTATCGGTATCATCATTACTAGCATGTTCATCACCACTACTCTCATCATCATTTGATACCTTGCGTTCACCCTTGGCCACAAGGCATATGTGCGTAGAGGATGATGGTGATGGTGGCGGTGAAGATGATGAAGAGTTAATAACAATGGCGGCCACCTTCTCGTTGTCACTATCATCATCAGATGAGCCACTAGATGAATCAATATCCGTGAGCCAATCACCGATGATGTATGCCTTTCCACTCTTCTTCTTCTTGTAGAAGTCCATCTTGCCATCTCTCTTCTTGTATGGCTTGTCTTTCTTCTTCTCATCTTCATCACTTGAGTCATCTTTCTTGCCCTTGTTCTTGTTCTTGAACTTGTCTTTCTTGGGCTTTGTGCATTGGTGAGCTAGATAACCAAGTTCTCCACAATTGTAGCAATCCATCTTGGAGATTGGCTTCCTTCTAGAGCTAGTGAAGAACTTCTTCTTCTTGCCATCAAACTTGATGCCACTCTTGTTGAGCTTCTTTAGCATCTTGGCGGTTTTTATCACCATGAGAGCAAGGCTTGCATCATCAACTTCATCATCACTTGAGCTCTCATACTCAAGCCTTGCTTTGCCCTTCTCTTGACTAGCTTTGAATGCTAAGTCCTTTTCTTTCTTCTTGTTAGAGGATGAGCCATCTTGAGGTGTAATGTGCATGTACATCTCATGAGCATTGATCTTTCCCAAGATTTGTGTCGGTGTAGCGGTGGAAAGATCACCTTGATGAAGCACGGTCACAATATGCCCATATTTGTCAATAGGGAGGACACCCAAGATCTTTCTTACAACATTGGATGGTTGCATTTGAGTGAGTCCAAGCCCATTGACTTCCTCTATAAGAACATTCAAACGCAAATACATTTCATTAGCACATTCTTTAGGAAGCATCTCAAAAGAGTTAAGCTTTTTCATGACAAGATGATAGCGTTCCTCATGCTCACTCTTTTGTTCCCTCATGGAGTGCATAAATGTCCAACCATAGTGCATGGGCGTCTTTGTGGTTCCTCACCCGGTTGAACACATCTTTACAAAGGCCTCTAAATATGGTGTTTCGAGCCTTTGCATTCAATTTCTCGTAATTCACATCATTGCCTTGTAGGTTAGTAGCATCCTGAGGTTTTGGGAAGCCTTGTGAGGCGGCTCTAAGTATTCCAACATCTAGAGCTTCTAAGTATGCCTCCATGCAAATTTTCCAATATGGAAAATCATCTCCCTCAAAGAACATACTGAAGCCACGGGAAGATATCAGTGGAGTAATGGAAGCCAAAAGAGTTTTTTCAACTAGGATCAGATCTTCCTTCCCTTTGATTGCATGATTGGATTAGAGTCAGCCTCTCTTCTACTCTCTTTGACTCCTGGTGGCAAGAATGGCGTCCCCATCTTTTCTGTGGATCGGTCCACCCTTTGTGTATAGCCCTAGATGGAGAATTTGCTTCTGATGGAGAGGTAATTTGCTATTTCTTTTCAAGAAAAATGCTTGATGAATTCCTCTACCAACCGTCCTCATTGACCTTTTCAGGACGTTGAATTTGATCCTCCAAGCTTAGATAGGAAGGGGCGTCTAGTAGATTACCAGCCACCGTGCCTAGTTTCAAGAATAGGATCGGCTGCACCTTCATTGAAAAAATTGATGAAAACTTAGGCTGCCTCTACTATCATGACGTATCAATCTTCAAAGTGCAAGACAGCTCAAGAGACAACCTAGAAAACCACCACTGGGAAGAGACTCCACAAAATAAGGTCATCAACTGCTCAGGTAAACAATTCATCTTCTTCTCAAAATGATATCCCATTGCTGATTTCATTCCTTCATAGTTATAAAGCATTATGTCTCAACCTACCCTTGGTGCGGAACTGCTATCCCAGGCGTCCGACTCTGCATCAACTAAACCTCCATCGGCTGATCCATGAAAGGAGCTGACTTCGGTTGAAATAACTGATACTTCCACAACAATAGAAAATGTGAGTTTTATCCTTGATGCTTATTGGGGTACTTTATTTAACTTCCTTCATTTAGTTTTTACCCTTCATCTGACTTCTTACTATGCTAGATACTTCTTGAGGAAACACCTACATAGGATTGGGAGTCTGACAACCCACTCAATGATCCTGTCGATGTTGAAGGTGGTCTTGCTACCATCGACACTTAGATTGTTGATTCCCCAGTCCGGCAAACAACTGATGGTAAGGGAGTTATTTGCTCAATTTATCTCTTTGCAGCAAACATGAACTGAAAATCTTCCAATGCTTGTAGATGCTGATGTTGCGATTTCCAAGCCGATTCAACCAGATATTATAGGTGTATCGTCAGCTGTTCCTCCCCTTCAGATAGAAGCTACCACAGAAAAGGTATTGTATCTCATTTTACTTGTTCAATCTATTATAAACTGACCCGATCCTTCTAATCAAGATTTTCGTTATACATAGGCACTCGATCATCCAGCCTAGAGCTACTCTTTCAATCTTGAGGAATATTTTGATGAAGATGAGATCATATTGTCAACCACTTCCTCTAATGAAGCTTTGTTGGAGGAGACAAAAAATCAGCTAAGAAATATACTGCCAATATTTGAGAGGAATATAGCTGATTTGGTCCAAGATACTGATTCAACGCAGAGAGCCTTCTTGGTTATCAAGGGTGATCCATCCCCAGCCCTCTCCAGAGTCTTGTCATCTTTGTCTATCTTTGAAGATCAGGCCCTAAAGGTGAAAAAGACCTAGAGGAACTTGTCCAATCATGAAGCCTTGCTGGCCAAGGGGAATTCCAACAGGCAAGAGGCTAAAGAGCTGACACAATTGATTGATGATTTGAAGAACTCTTCCCTTAGGACCGATCTAGAGTTATCCCAACTAGAAATCAAGCGTGTAGAACTTGAGAAGGAGATAGAAAACGTGAAGGCTGACATTGATCATTGAAAATCCACTCTGGCCCAAATACCTAATGCCATCAAACAGAAGAAACAGAAACTGTTGGCCAAAGTAAAAGAAAGTAGAGCCATCCGAAGTAGCCTTGAGAACACTCCTGGAACAACCGAAGAATACGAGCAAAAGATTGCAGAAGCTAATGCTATCGGGCTAGAAGTACTGAAAGTCATCCAGGATGCTCTAAACTTGTAATTTGTATGTTGACACATATCCTGTGTAGAATTGATTGTACTCTTCGTTATTTATTTGTACTTCTTGTTTTGGCTAAAGAGGAGATTTGATAAAGCTGATCCCAAACTTCTAATCTTAATCTAATTAAGTCTAAAAACATGACCTTCATTAAGCGAACTCCTCGATCTTCTGTCCTTAATCACCCAATGCCATATTCTCTTCGACCTTGATGAAGTGGTGCTTCACCTTCTATTAATTGCGATTGCCTTTTGTGTGTCCCGAGGTGTCCACCTCTTTGCTTCATGTCTTCAAATACTAGTCGAGGGCTTTGGCCTTGAACACATCTCCATTTGCAACTGTTCCTTTGCTTTCCTCCACCTACCGAAACCATGTAGCGGTTTTCTTTCTCCCTTCTGTAGATCCAATCATCTTTCATGGCCGATAAGGACAACCGAGGCAAGTGCGCGGCGGAGGAGATCCCGGAGGAGAACATGCTAATGAACCAGCGTCTCTGATGCATGAGGTGAGATTGATGACTTCTGCTCACGGCGATGATCTGTAATCTTCTGCTCATAGTGATGAACTCTTCCATTTTATTTCTAGGTTTGTCGTGAATGGCAGCCTTCATCCTTTCCCCAGGACTGGCAAACCTGTTGATGCTGCATCTTCCACGCTGACTTCGTTGTCGAATTCTTCTAACTCGTATAACGGCGACGATGCCCGATGCTTCTTTTGAGAATGGAGGGCGGTCGAGGACCGCTATTCCGAGGCAATTTGGAACAACGGCCAGCTTGAGATTCGTCTAGGGGTCTTCCAAGCTACCCTTAATGTGGCTGAGGAGGAGGCCAGCACCGTTCGAGCGCGGCTGGCTAAGTCTGACGCTGTGGTGGCAGGTAAGGTGAGTCCCGTGAATGCTTCTATTATGGTTTCCACTACCTTTGTCTTGATAGTCTTCTATAATCGCTAGCCCAAATGGTGCAGTTGGAGTCTCTCCAACTAGCGGTGAACGCAGCCGCAGACGCCATCAATGCTCGGGGTTCCCTCATTGACGCTCATCTCCAAGACATCCTGGCCCATGTTTAGGAGATTGCCCTCCACAGCATTCATCATGGCGCGTCGGTGGCGCTAACCGTGGTGCAAGTCCAGACCGGGCATGACCTCCATGCCATGGAGGTTGGCTTCCCATTTGGCGACGGCCCTGAGGAACATGAGGACCAGCTCAAAGAATTTGTTATGGCAGCGAAGGCCATAGTAGACATCACATCCGCCCAGGATGTGGTGAACAAGGTCTTTGATTAGATTGTATCTAGGGTAATCCGATGAACAAAGACTCTTGTTCTTTTCATGAATGTGTCTTAGTGCAATGCTCTCGTGTATGATTGTTTTTGTTTTTATTTTTTTGCTCTAGAGGTGATACATATCGTACCGGCTTTCATGTCTTTTAAGTTTCTTCATTTTTTGAACTAGAGGCGATACATTTCTGGTACCAGCTATTAGACCCGATGACCAAATGAATCGGCTATCAAGTATTGATCAAATGCTAGGATAACGTCCCATAGAACTTTTCATACCAAAGGTCAAATGACTAATCAACCCAAGTGAAAGCTCTAGTTTGGTTTTGGTGAATTGATGAAACCCTAAGTGCTAACCTAGTTTATCAAGTGATCATGACATAGGTAGCACACTTCAAGTAGAGAAGCTAATGAAGATCATAGCATGACAATGGTGATGGCATGGCGATGATCAATGGCTTAAACTTGAAATGAAGAAAGAGAAAAACAAAAAGCTCAAGGCAAATGTATAAACCATAGGAGCTATTTTGTTTTGGTGATCAAGACACTTAGAGAGTGTGATTACATTTAGGTTTGATAGCCGTACTATTAAGAGGGGTGAAACTCGTATCGGAATACAGTTATCAAAGTGCCACTAGATGCTCTAACTCATTGCATATGCATTTAGGATCTAGTGGAGTGCTAACACCCTTGAAATTGTTTGTGAAAATATGCTAACACTTGTGCACAAGGTGATACACTTGGTGGTGTTGGCACATCTACAAAGGAGGTGGTGTTTGTAGGGTTGAGATGGGTTTGCACAAGGTGATACAATTGTTTGTGAAAATATGCTAACTTATTGCATATGCATTTCGGGAAAATGGAATACCTATTTTCTATTGCGTCGGTACAAAATTCTTGGTGGTCGGCACATTGGAGCAAGGGTGGAAAAGATAGAAGTGAGAACAGAGCTGATGCCAGCGTCGGTCCAGTGACCGGACGCTGGATCCAGAAGCACCGGACGCTGACTGCCTATGTCTGATCGCGTTGACTATTGGTACAGTGGCTAGGGTTTACCACCGGACGCTGGGCTGTGTCTGGTCGAGGTGGACCGGACACGTCTGGTCAAGGAAAACCAGGTTTTGACCCTTACTATACTCGACCAGACACTGATGTTCCAGCGTCCGGTCAGTTTCTACTGGAGCGTCCGGTCAGCGTCATAACCGTTGAAATCTAACGAATAGCGTTTGAAGCTGATGACGCGTGGCATCCATCTGTGGACCAGACGCTAGGTCTAGGGTCCGGTCAAGTGGACCGGAGCGTCCGGTCAGAGCGCAGAGTACCCAGTGAAGGGGTACAATGGCTCTATTTCATGGGGGCTTCTATTTAAGCCCCATGGCTAGCTGTGGCTCACATCTTAGGCCATTTTTTCATTGACATAGCAACCTTGTGAGCCTAGCCAAAGTACTCCCACTCATCTACATCATTGATTCATCATCATAGTGAGATTGGGAGTGATCCAAGTGCATTGCTTGAGTGATTGCATCTAGAGGCACTTAGTGATCGTGTTTCGCTACGGATTTCACTTGTTACTCTTGGTGGTTGCCACCACCTAGACGGCTTGGAGCAGCGAGGATCGTCGAGCGGAGGTGGTGATTGTCTCTGGCTCCAATCATGGTGATTGTGAGGGGTTCTTGACCTTGTCCCCAGTGGAGAGCCAAAAGGTACTTTAGTGAATTGCTCGTGGCTTGTGTGATCCTCATCTTGTGTTGGTTGTGCGGCACCCTATTGAGGGTTTGGCGTGTGAAGCCAATTAGCGCGTGAACCTCCAAGTGAGTGAATCGACACAACGAGGAGTAGCTTGCCGGCAAGCAAGTGAACCTCAGTAAAAATCATTGTGTTCATCCTTTGATTCTGAGGTGATTGGTCTCCATTGTTATTCATCCTTGTGATTGATTGGTTCACTCCTCTACACGGCGGTATAATTATGTTAATCACTCTCTTTACATTATCGCAAACTAGTTGACAAGCTCTTTAGTGTAACTAGTTGTGAGAGCTTGCTTGGTTGGTTGGTGTGGCTCTTTAGTTAGCTTTTGAGAGCACACTAACATAGGGTAGTGTCATACCTCTTGTGTAAATCAACACCATCTAAACTAGAATTGTGATAAGTGGCTTGCATTTTGAGTAGGCTAGCGCAACATTTGCTTCGCCTCATAATTGTCTAACCTTTTATTAAGTGTTGTTGTAGAAATTTTATTAGGCTATTCACCCCCCCCCCCTCTAGCCATTAGGACCTCTCACCAGGTCAATCATCCCATTAAGCAAAATTGAACTCCTTTAAGAAATCCATTAACTCTAAATCACACTTATAATTCGACTTAGCGTCCACATACTTCGGCCTAAGCCCATACTCAGAACTAATGTTTATTTTCCTTTATTCTAATGGCCGACGTGAAGCTGTGACTATTCACTAAAACAAACTCTCAGAGCTGACCGCTTGCATCGGCTATTGTCTTTCATTGCTGATCTTAATGAAACCTCCTTCCCATAACTTGCCAGAAAAGCATTCAAAGTCTCCTAGTTCCTAGAAGACTGGATCGGCTGTTGCGATGCTCACAGACTCATCAGCGCGAACCAGTTCAACATCATCCCCATGCCATTGAATCAAACACTGATGCATGGTCGATGGCACACAATAGTTCGCATGAATCCAATCACGACTGAGGAGCAAACTACACGACCCTTTTCCATCGATGACGAAGAATGTGGCGAGCAGAGTCTTACTCCCGATTGTTAGTTCGACGTTTATTGCCCCCTGGGTCTTAGATGCATTACCTCCAAAATCCTTAAGCATCATGTCAATCTCCATCATATCTCCTGGCCCTTTGCTAAGTTTATGAAAAGTGGTGTAAGACATAAGATTGACAAAAGGACCTCCGTCCACTAACATCTTGTTCATCGGCTTCCCATCAGCAAAACCTTTCATATATAAAGCATTTAAGTGCCAATGCTTGACTGGTCTATCAAATATTGCTTGTTGTACAACCGTCAACTTGGTAACTATCTCCTCATACTCTGACTCATCAAAATCTAAATAAACTTCTTGACCTACCGGAGCTCTAAATTCTGATGGCAACAGAAAAGCCATTTGGATATTAGCCGATGGTTGCTTTCTATTGGCTGTTTGCTTCATACGCCATACTTGAGGTTTACCAGGCACCTGAGCCTGTTCCAACTCTTTATTCCTTAAGCGTTGCACCCTTCTCTTCTGGCTTCTTGTTAAACCTCCCAGACACCATTGGCCTTCCTGCCAAACATATTTTCTTTTGTTTTCTTCTTCTCCATAATCAGTCCAGTCTTGGTCAACAACTCGCTTTCCAAGCTGATCCTAAACACTTTTATTTTTAAGCACCGATTCATGTTATTATGATGATATGCATCTTGAGCATGGATAGACCAGTGGTTGGTTTGAGATTGTCTAAACTCCTAATACTAATTACTACATTCTGGACAGTCATGTCTAGTAGGCAACTTCAAACCTTCATTCCAGCAATGTCTGAAGAAAGGACAATTCCAATGTGATTCGGCTTATTTCCTTTCGTACATCTATTTTTCCAGTTGACGCTGGTATTCTTGATCCTTTAACCAACGCTGATAATCTTTTTCCTTTTGTCGCTGCCACTTATTCAACAGAATCTGAGATGTAACTCGCGACTTTGTCGTCCCTACTTTTAATGTTTCTCCCTGCTCATATCGGCTCTTTGCTCATCGCGATGTCTCTTAATTTCCCTGTATTTGTTGGCCGATATTTGCATCTTGGGATCGACTGTTCTAGCTTCTTTTGATTTGGTTGATGTTAGGACCTTAGTCTTTCCTTTGATTAGCCTAGCATCAACCATGTTTTGATCTCCTAGGAAAGGATTATCATCAACTTTCATTTTCCGAGGCATATCAAATTTAAGTCTCCCTTGCTGAATAGCCCTCTGTATATGCTACCGGAAGATTCTACATTCATTAGTGGAATGAGAAGTAGTATTATGGAACTTGCAGAACTTCTTATTCTTCAACTAATTAGGGGGCAACATAACATGACCATCGAGCAACTTGATCTGCCCCTTCTCAAGCAAGAAATCAAAGAGATTGTTTGATTTTGTGACATCAAAGTCATAGCTCTCCTCGACTCCTCTTCCCTAAGGATTTGGCACCAGTACTATTTCCTTAACCCAATTCCATTCAGCCACAGCAACCTCTTCTTCTTCATCTTCATAGCCGTCATCGATTGAGTATGGATTGTAAGCCTCGGCCATTGTGGTACTTTTCTAAAATTAGGTATCTCTGCGCATACTCTGGAATTGGCTATTGAGCGCTGCCACTCATTGAGCCAATTGACCCAAGTTATCAAATTCTTGTGCCAGCAGCTTTTCTTTCCACATTGGTAGCATTCCCTGAACGGCTAAAGCAGCTAGTTGATCATCAGCCAAGTTTAAGGAGAAGCGCAAGTTCCTAGTCTCTTGGAACCTCTAAAGAAACTCAGTGCCTGATTCACTAGTCTTCTGGCTTATAGTTGTCAGATCAGTAATCTTCTTTTCTCCGGTCCCAGTATAGAAATATGTATGAAAGTTCTTCTCTAGGTCAGCCCAATTGGCAATAGAATTGACTGGCAATGATGAAAACCAAGTGAAGGCTGGCCCTGATAGGGATAAGGAGAAGAAACGAACTCGATGGGCATCCTCAACTGATGATTCACCTAATTACATAAGATACCGACTGATATGTTCTATCGTGCTTGTACTATCTTGGCTAGTGAACTTAGCGAACTTTGGGAGCCTATAATTTGTGGGAAGAGTGACCAAATCATACCATTCTGGATATGGGTGTTTGTATGAGAAGGTTAGCCTTATGGCTTCAGATCGAACTAATTCTGCATCATCTCGGTCACCTTCAGCAGCAACTCATGTTGACCCATCTGTGGATTGAAATCCCATGTGCCTTGATACCCTGGATTTGGAATCATGTGAAGGGTGTTACAGTCTGATCCATAGTGATATCCTTGTGGAACCTCTATCTGCTGGGTCCTTTGCTGGCTTGCTACTTGAAGTCTCTGATTATAGACAAAAGGATCTATATCTCAACGGATCCTTTGAATTGATGGTGCTATTTTTTGAGCCGATGATGGTATGTGGCCTGATGTGCCAAAATTGATCACCTAGTTCTGACCTTGCCCCGCCGGCTGTTACATGTGTTGTACTGACGATCCAGGATTATATTGTATCTGATTCGTACTAGTACCTTAAGCTTGTTCAGATGAACCCTGAACTGCCTAGACATCACCATTACTAGCTGGTGCTACTTCTTGATGGCTGGTACCAACTTGATTAGTCCCTTGGGTCGACAGATCTAGAATGTTGTTACTTCACCAACTGGAAACCCATGAATCGCTTCTTTTGTGGCGTTGTGCAATGTGTCTAAGAAAGCTTCATTTTGGCTTGATATGGCATCACGAATAGATTTGTCTACAACTTCCGTAAAGAAACATCTATCTTTAGCTTCAGTTGTATCTGTTTGCCCGTGTAATAGAACTCTTGGTAGTGGAAATTTCTAAATAATTGTGTTGTCACGTGTTTTGGTGTAGGACAATAAACATTTGCTCTAAAACTCTTCTATAGCTTTACCGATGACATCTTTATCTCCATCAGGTAGATCTTCATAATGTAGCATAAGGATGTCTTTATTGTTGTGAACCACCATGATGATTGTGGGGTCCCACCGAGCATGCTTGAAACGTGTGTCGACACGGAATTTTGTCCCATGCCGAGGGCACACGAGCAAGCTAGAAGGGTCCGCTTGATGGAGCTGGGGATCCGCCTAGCTTCAGCGCAGGGGTGGTCAATCCTACACACTCCTCCCAAGATATGCCAGTCAATTTGACCCTGCAATTGACAAGGAGAGAAAGTTTATCAGTAATTAAGGGCGGAATATGCCGGTGTTGCCAGATAGTCCCAAATGTGTGGCTCTGAGAGCCGATATGAAAGGAGATCGACTAAATAGTTGATTCCAACATATTCATAAGAATAAATCAATTAAAGCTCATGGGGTTGTGTAAGAAGAATCGGTTATCATTCTGGATGAATATCATTGTTTAGACAAATATTGGTCACTGGCAAAAGGATATCAACAGTAATTAGTTCATGCTAAGCCAATGACTACAAGTAACTGAACCCCTTTTTATGAAAGAAATAGTTCATCATCATTCAACCATTTAATAGAGATAAATCTAATGAACATATTAGATCTCATCTATCGCTATGACCAGTGGGGCATGAGGCAGAATCATGCAGGCCGTAGAAACAACAATAGACTCGATGACCCTAACTTATTACTAATATCAGTGGGGCATGAGGCAGAATCATGTAGGCCATAATACAATAATAAGATCATGGGGCTAACACATCTTTCAACCTATCCCTACTTCAATGATCTCTTGATGTGAACTGTTCGTGAAAGCGCTCGATATCGGATAAAACAGCCGATTCAGGCATAGCGCACAGTTAAGGTCATGTCCTCTCAGGAACAGATCTACCAAATAACGATCCCCACTCCATGGTGCTAATAGTGGGGTGTGAGGCAAAATCACACACGCCGTGATAACAGGCCACAGAACAATTTTTGCTAGCCAATAGATCTACTCAAGATCAAACATGCCTTAACCGCATGCTATGCACGATCAAGATTGATGTAAAATAGCCGATAAAACATAACTCATCATTTAAAGTGCAGATTAGATCAGTTTAGATTAACAAACGATGGGTTAAAAAAGATATAAGGCCGATCTCGATCAATCCCAATCAGGCGAAGTGATATTGTTGTAATTAAATAAATAATGGAAGCAACAAACAATATTGGTAACTTAATGAATCTATCTAAAGGAACACCACCCTTCGATAGAGCTGATAACTTGACCTTAATCTAGTTCGAGCAATGGAGGTCGATCGGATCAATGCAGCCATACTTGAACTAGACAAGAGTCGATAACTAACTTATATCAGAGTCATAGTGGAGGTCGACCGAATCGATGCAGCCGTACGAACAGAGGTATAAGCCATGACGGTACTTACATACAAGAAGTGGAGGTCGACCAGATCGATGCAGTCGTACTTGTTGAAGAACTCATCGAGATCTACTCTACTCCTACTTCTAAGGGGTGGCCAGAGCCAAAAAAAGTAAATAACTTGTATTGGATTGATTGTGTGTTCTTTACAATAGCCGAGGTTTTGTATTTATACCCGAAGCCTAAAAATGAATCCTACTCGAGTACAACTCAGTACAATCTTTGGTACAAAGAAAACATTCCTATTTTAAGATAACTTGGACTCTAATCTTTCCCTTTTTGTAGAGTCCGATATGTATCTTCTCGATGCCAATCATATCTCACCATTGTTATCTGCTGACATCATTTAAAGAGAAACGATCCTGGTGTCGCATCCAATCCGGCAGATATCAATCTTTACATAATCGACTCCTTGATTGACACAATCTTGGAAGCCTACGAGTTCCCGTGCTCTTCTCCCAAATGTTGGTGTAAACAGCCCTTGAGCCCCCGGGCGATTCGGGCATAATCACCTAGGGGGTTTTGTTAGCGAGTGTGTTGTGTGTACCTTGGTGGGTGTAGTCTCCTTCTTCCAATTTTCTGACCCATCATTTCCATGAGTATGGTCCCGGGCATTTGGTTGTGATCGAGGGATCGGGCGAGATGGAGTCACGGATCCTAAGGGATCAAACGAGATGGAGTCACGAACCCCGAGGGATCGGGCGAGGTGGAGTCGTGGACCTAGGTGTTGGACGCAGCCGAGGGATAGCTGAGGGATCGAGCGAGATGGACTCATGGACCTAAGCGTCAGGCGTAGTCGAGGGACAGTCAAGGGATCGGGCGAGATGGACTTGCGGACCCAGGCATCGGGCGTAGCCGAGGGACAGCTGAGGGATCAGGCGAGATGGACTCTGGGGCCAAGGCATCGGGCGCTGCCGAGGGATCAGGTGAGATGGACTTGCAGACCTAGGCATTGGGCATAGCTGAGGGACAGCCAAGGGATCGAGCGAGACGGACTCATAGACCTAGGCATCGGGCGCAGCTGAGGGATCGAGCGAGACGAAGTCATGGATCCGGGCGTCGGACGTGCTAAGGGATTGGGAGAGACAGACTCGTGGACCTAGGCATCAGGTGTAGCAGAGGGACAACCAAGGGATTAGGCAAGACAAACTCGTGGACCTAGGCATCGGGCGCAGCTGAGGGATTAGACGCGATGGAGTCATAGATCTGGGCATTGGATGTGCTGAGGGATCGGGTGAGTCGGAGTCATGGATCAAGGCACCAGGAGCAATGAGGGATAGGGCGAGTCAGAGTCATAGATCCAGGCGCTGGGTGCAATGAGGGATCGGGCGAGTCGGAGTCACGGATCTAGGTGCTGGGCGCAATGAGGGATCGGGCGAGTCAAAGTCATGGATCCAGGCACCGGATGTAATGAGGGATCGGGCGAGTCGGAGTCACAGAACTAAGCGCTGGGCGTAATGAGGGATCAAGCAAGTCAAAGTCGCGGATCTAGGCATTGGACGTGCCGAGCGATCGGGCGAGTTAGAGTCACGGATCTAGACGCCGGGCGCAACGAGGGATCGGGCGAGTCAGAGTCATAGTTCTAGGCACTAGGCGCAATGAGGAATCAGGTGAGTTGGAGTCGTGGATCCAAGCGCTGGGCGCAATGAGGGATCATGTGAGTTGGATGTGCTGAGGGATCGGGTGAGTCGGAGTATGGATCCAGGCGCTGGGCACAGCCGAGGTCATGCCGAGGTGTTTGGGCGTCCTAAGCCCCCGAGCCCCATTGGGCTCGGTAGGGGTTGGTTGAGTTTCATGCATTACCTCGTCCATGGTTTTTGCAACCGGAGGGGCTGAGCTAACATCACTTGCCTCGATGGCTCGAGTGACGTGCTCAATGAGCTTGCTAACGGGCATGTTCGAGTGAAATTCGGGTCCGTCGTTCATGACGAGGTCGGCATAGCCCTCATGTGGCATTACACTACTCCTTAACCCACATCCCGGTAGATGCTTGGGTTGCTTCAAAGACCGACCTAGGTGGCCCGCTGGCCTCCCCTCGATGGAGATTCTGTGGGCATGGCTCGAGGTTAGGATTGAATGAGAAGGTTGAGATGACCTTGTCCGCTTCAAAGCAGACTGGGTGAGAGCCGCTGGGGCTCATCTATGTTTTCTCCCTTGGCTCTATTTGATGTGAGGCGGCCTCTAGCCCTTCGTTGACCAGCCTTCAAACCCTGGTCGGTCGTTGCTCATGTTGAATGAGGCAACTACAACTTCGTGATGCAACACGGAGCGTTGTGATGCATTTAACTACATACACGATGCTTCGGATGTATGGGATGATGAATGCGTGCATGGATGAATGTGTGAATGCATGTATGAATGTATGAATGACAGCAGATGAATGAATTATCATATAAAGAAATAGTGGGGTTTGGTAATGTTACCTTGATGACTCAAGCAATGGGGTTTGAGGAGCTTCGATCGGATATGTCCGATCGGGATCCATGTTCGTCGTTCATGACAGAGTTGGCATGGCCCACATGGGGCATCCCTTTGCTCCTTACCTGTCTCTCAACGTTCGCCTGAGCCGTCCGATCGACTTAGGAAGCCCGTTAGTCTCTCCTAGGCGGAGATCCCATAGTTGGGCCTTTCCAAGTCCTGCCTGGGAAGGCAGAGGGCCGCCTAGGGGTAGTTGCAACTTGTTTCCTGTGCCCAGCGTGTGGTAGTGGTGGGCTATGCCCAGGCCATGTCCCATCTAACTAGGTGCCATCTCGTCGGGCGGGGCGCATCCCATCCGCATTGAATGGGGCAAGAGAGAGGGGTTTTCACCCCATTCCCTCGCATTTCCCCAACTGCTGCACCTCCTCCTTAAATAGGGGAAGGGAGAGGGCTTTTGTCTTGTTCCTTTGCCTATTCCCCATCTACCACCTCTCCTCCTTCTTCCTTCTCGCCAAGAGCGTTCATGTGCCACGGCAGTTCCTAGGAGAAAAAGGGTAGAGCAAGGGAGAGGAGAAACTCATAGATCCATTCATGAATCTAGAGCGCAATGTCGAGCTAGAGGCCATCTTGTGTGAGCGAGTTAGTGATGGCCGCTTTTGTTAAGAAGGGGCTGCTTCCACCGAAGGAAGTGGCATACTGGATCCAGCGTTGGCTCCTTAATGAGTGGGGCCTAGAGCTACAACACCTTAATCCGACTAGGGTGCTGCACGTCACTGGCTTTGTCACCGTCTATGAGGGCTTCTTTGGGATGGAGCCATACGTGGACTCTTTCTAGTGGATCTTCACTGGGCAAGCCTTGTTGGAGGGGAAGCTGCCTAGGACCATGTCGGTGGGGGGTTTTGCCCCTGTAGCTGCTCAGGTCAGCCAATTCATAAAGTTTGATGAGATGTCAGAGACATCCTCCAGCCATGGCGGCCATACTATGATAGGCAGCGTCCATGTCCAGGAGCTGCCCTATCTGTATGGGAAAGTCTGGAGCTCCGTGTTCTTCTGCTGAGCATCTATAGCTTGCTACTTCGGCATTTGCCTATGGCATGTGCCATAGCCTTACTTTTGGTGGATGGTTGGGTCTGAACCCTGGTGGTAGTTATGTCTGGTGGCAGTAAACGCTCTTTGATGATGCCCATGAACTTATGAACTTGTT
The DNA here is from genome assembly GCF_019320115.1 of Miscanthus floridulus. Classification (NCBI taxonomy): domain Eukaryota; kingdom Viridiplantae; phylum Streptophyta; class Magnoliopsida; order Poales; family Poaceae; genus Miscanthus; species Miscanthus floridulus. The sequence goes on from NC_089591.1 coordinate 41,360,509, forward strand.
GCGGCACTTGGTGCCCGCCTTCGGAAGACACCTAGACCTAGACCCTGCCACCATTTGCAGAGGGTACGCCGACGACTAGAGCATGGACGCCATCCATGCGCTTGGGGAAAGCTTGCTGCCACATGCACAGTTTGGTGCCAAGCAAGTCTCCGCGTAGTGGGTGATGGAGGCTTGCCGTGCGAGCGTGGCTAAAGGCATGCATCAAGAAGACATCACCCAGCCTATGGATGGGGTGGAGGCCGGGTCAGAAGCTCCGTCCAAACTGAGCGTCGCCCCATTGGAGGGCGAGCAACCTTTATCTTCGTCGGTCGCATCGTCAGCCGATGCCGTCGGGCGGCCATAGTAGAAGTAGCCAATAGATGTAATAGTTAAGTTCTTGGGGGAGTCCCCGTGTAAACATTTTTTTTTGTGTGTCCATGAATACAACAACTTTGTTTTTGTGATGAGTCACTTCATTTGGGGAAGCTTGTCCCATCCATTCCTTGTTTTTAACCTAGCATAGCTCTATTTTTATTCTTTCTGTTTCACACTAGCCCATTCGTCCCATAGGCTGCAACCTTAAGAGCCTGGGCGTGGCCCGCGAGGCTTAGCTGCTCATAACCGTAGGTAGAGGAGGGGTGCGATCGGTCAGAATGTTGAAGCAAAGCTACGTAATATAATTAAAGGAACAGACTACCCTTTCATTCAGGTAAAAAATGTATTTACCACATGATAGTAAAAAAAGAGGTGGTATCGCACCCTCGTGGAGCCCCCGAGCGACCCGGGCCAAAAGTGTTCAGGCCAGGGTGCTTTGCAAGAGCGAACATTGAATGAAAGAAAATGGTAAAGACTGAATTTTAGGGGAAGAAACGACGTAACTGTTCGATGTTCCAAGTGTTGGCGAGAACGTTGCCATTGTCATCCTTCAGTCAGTAGGCGCCCAGTCAGATCACTTTGGTCACCATATAGGGTCCTTCCCATGGTGGAGAGAGTTTGTGCTTCTCCTTGGTTGATTGGTTGGGTCAGTGGGGTCAATCCCCACCGCCTTAGTTTCCTCGAATGGGTGGACGGTCGTCGAGGGGGTTGGTTTGTTGCAGTCCAGGACTGCTGGGGTCATCGACTCCCTGAGCCGTGGGAGCTCAGATGAGTTGATGATGGCAGTGGTGAGATTGAAATGCTCGTGGTCGCACATGAAGGCGTGCGAAAAGGTGCTACCCATAGTGTTGATGTCGTTCGGTCCTGGCATCTTTAGCTTCAGGTAGGTGTAGTTGGGGACCGCCATGAACTTGGCGTAGCATGGCCACCCCAAGATGGCATGGTTAGACCCTAGGAAGTCCACCACCTCGAAGGTGAGCACCTCCAAGTGGAAGTTGGCTCAGTCACCAAACATGACGGGCAGGTCGATCTACCCGAGCGGGTATGCCTGTGCTCTCGGGATCATGCTATGGAAGGGAGAGCTTGTCGGGCGGAGCTTCGACCGGGGGATGTGCAAGGCGTTGAGGGTGTCGACATAAAGGATGTTGAGGCTACTGCCTCCATCCATCAGCACCTTGGTGAGGCGCTTCTTGTGGATGATGGGGTCAACGATGAGCGGGTAGCGTCCTGGTCTGGCGACATGGGATGGATGGCCCCTCTGATCAAAAGTGATCGAAGATTCCGACTAGCGAAGGAAGGAGGAGACAACTGTTTTGGCGATGCACGCCTCTTGGTAGCACACTTTGTGCTAGCACTTGGAGTAGATGACATCGGATCCCCTGAAGATCATGATGCATTCCTAAGGGTCGAGAAAGGTGTCCCCATCCTTGACCACCGTGCCTCCTTTTTTGGCCACTGCCTCCTTGCCCATTCCTTCTTTCATCCCACCGGCCTATCGCAGGAAGCGCTTGAGGAGCTCATAGTCCTTGTAGAGGTGCTTCATAGGGTAAGCATGGTTGGTGCAGGGGCTATCCATGAGCTTGTCGAAGTGGTTAGGCAAGCCCTACTGGGGCAGCTTGCCCGTGCGGTCAGCTACGGTGACCAACATGGAGTTGGCCATTCGGCGCTGATCCTTCTTGTTCCTCTTGCCCCTCTACGTGGAGGGGTTCTTATCTTGGTCCTCGTACTTGGCCTTGCCCTTGTCCCAGCCTCCGTTGAAGACTGCTCCGACCGCCTCCTCGTCGGAGGCATGGTTTGTGGCGATGTCGAGCAGGTCATGGGTGGTATGGAGCTTTAGGCAGCCAAGCTTGTGGATCAGAGACTCGTAGGTTGTCTCAAAGAAGAATGCAATGATGACATCCGCATCGATGACATCAGAAAGGGAGTTGCACTGCTTCGAGAACCTTGGATGTAATCCCGTAGGGACTCGCTGGGCACCTGCTGGTAGCTCTTGAGGTCCCAGGAGTTCCCAGGGTGAACATATGTCCCCTAGAAGTTCCTAATGAAGGCCCTCTTGAGGTCCGCCCAGTCACGGATGCTGTTGTGCGAGAGGAATTCAAGCCACACTCAAACATGTTCCCCCACACAAATGGGGAGGTACTGAATGATGAAGTGGTCATCATCCACTCCTCTAGCTCGACAGGCGAGCCAAAAGTCTTTGAGCCATATTCTGAGGTTTGTCTCCCCGATATACTTGGCGATGTTGGTAGGTGGTTGGAAGCACTGTGGGAACAACGCTCTCTGGATGCATCGGTCAAAGGCCTGTGGTTCTTGGCCATCTGGGCTGGGACTCTAGTCATCTGGCCAGGGACCATGCCTAGGGTGCGTTTCACCGCTCCCCACGATGGTCCGGCCGAGGTTCATGTCGCCTACCCTTACTGCCGCCCGATGGCCGTCATCGTCATGCCAAACCTGACACCAATTACTGATGACGCTATGAGCATCTTGGTTTGGCCTGAGGCATTTGCGCACTGGCGGTCAGTGTGGAGCGGGCTCTAGGTTAGGCCGTGGTGCAGCCGTGGCCTCCTGTTTCATGCTTGGTGGCTGCAGCGGTGAGCGGATGGAGCAATTTGTCTAGTGCATCCCCACTCCCCTGGTGAAAGCTCCAGTTTGGTTTTGGTGAATTGATGAAACCCTAAGTGCTAACCTAGTTTATCAAGTGATCATGAGATAGGTAGCACACTCCAAGTGGTGAAGCAAATGAAGATCATAACATGATGATGATATCATAATGATGATCAAGTGCTTGGACTTGGAAAGAAGAAAGAGAAAAACAAAAGGCTCAAGGCAAAGGTATAATCCATAGGAGCTATTTTGTTTTGGTGATCAAGACACTTAGAGAGTGTGATCACATTTAGGTTTGATAGCCGTACTATTAAGAGGGGTGAAACTCGTATTGGAATGCGGTTATCAAAGTGCCACTAGATGCTCTAACTCATTGCATATGCATTTAGGATCTAGTGGAATGCTAACACCCTTGAAAATGATTGTGAAAATATGCTAACACATGTACACAAGGTGATACACTTGGTGGTTGGCACATTGGAGCAAGGGTGGAGAAGTTAGAAGTGAAATGGAGTTGGTCGAAATGATGCTGGCGACGGTCAACTGACCGGACGCTGGGTCACTCTATGACCGAACGCTGAAAGTCTGCGTCCGGTCATGTTGTCGGTCAGCACAGTGCTTAGGGTTAAGCACCGGACGCTGGGCTATGTCCGATCAAGCATGACCGGACGCGTTCGGTCGGCAAAATCATGTTTTGGACCCTTACTGTAAATGACCGGATGCTGAGGGTCCAGCGTCCGGTCAGCTCTGTCGGAGCGTCTGGTCAACTTGTCGACCGTTGCAATCAAACGTTCACTGTTGAACGCAGGAGACACGTGGACGCCATCGGGCGATCGGACGCTAAGGAGCAGCGTCCGGTCAGTTGGACTGGAGCGTCCGGTCGGCCCGTGTTATGCCCAGTGAAGGGGTATAATGGCTCTATTCTATGGGGGCTTCTATTTAAGCCCCATGGCCGGCTGTAGCTCATTATCTTTGGCCATTTTCATTGACATAGCAACCTTGTGAGCTAAGCCAAAGTACTCCCACTCATCTCCATCATTGATTTATCATCATAGTGAGATTGGGAGTGATCCAAGTACATTGCTTGAGTGATTGCATCTAGAGGCACTTGGTGTTCGTGTTTCGCTGCGGATTTTGCTTGTTACTCTTAGTGGTTGCCGCCACCTAGATGGCTTGGAGCAGTGAGGATCATTGAGCGGAGGGTGGTGATTGTCTCTGGCTCTGATCGTGGTGATTGTGAGAGGTTCTTGACCTTTCCCCGACAGAGCGCCAAAAGGTACTCTAGTGGATTACTCGTGGCTTGTGTGATCCTCATCTTGTGTTGGTTGTGCGGCACCCTATTGAGGGTTTGGCGTGTGAAGCCAATTAGCGCGTGAACCTCTAAGTGAGTGAATCGCCACAACGAGGACTAGCTTGCCGGCAAACAAGTGAACCTCGGTAAAAATCATTGTGTTCATCATTGATTCCGAGGTGATTGGTCTTCATTATCATTCATCCACGTGATTGATTGGATCATTCATCTACACGGTGGTATAATCTTCTTAATCACTCTCTTTACATTATCGCAAACTAGTTGATAAGCTCTTTAGTGTAACTAGTTGTGAGAGCTTGCTTGCTTGGTTGGTGTGGCACTTTAGTTAGCCTTTGAGAGCACACTAACATAGAGTTGTGTCATACCTCTTGAGTGAATCGACACTATCTAACTAGAATTGTGGTAGGTGGCTTATATTTTGAATAGGCTAGCGCAACACTTGCTTCACCTCATAATTGTCTAACTATTTTGTTAAGTGTTGTTGTAGAAATTTTATTAGGCTATTCACCCCCCCTCTAGCCATTAGGACCTTTCACCTGGTGGGGAGAGAGGCCACGAGACGGTGGTGCGATGTGGAGCTCTCCACCTGTTGAACGGTGGTGGTTTCCACCAGGGCCCTAAGGTTCCGGTGGATTGCCTGTTCCTAGGGGTTGTCTGGCTTGGGAAGGCCACATAGGAGCATCACCGCCGCGGCGATGTTCTGGACAGCCCAAGAGAACTGTGGGGGATCGTTCCCCCCATCGATGATATTGCGTTGGACCTAGCGGGCACGACCCGGGCACAGCTTGTTGGGTTATGCGCACGGGGTGCAGCATGCTGCACTGAGCGCGCCAGCGCAAGTGGTGGCTAGTTCTGCCATCGTTGTCATAGCTCCTTGCCATGCTCCTAGGCACATGCGAGGGCATTCGTGCGAGGGTCTAGAGGGGTGTGGGTCTAAAGAGACTCCACCACCACCGGTGGCTGTCCCGAAGCGTCCGCCATAGCGCACTCGTGGCATAGAGGGTGGCTAGGTGCCACGACGTCACCGATGCTAGAGCCATCACTCTCAACATCATCATCCATGAGGTTGTGAAAAGAGGTGGGAGCATAGTCTGCCATCCCCATGAATTTAGATGTGAGAGGGGGCGGCGCCAGCATCCTTTGGAGCCCTCAAGCGTACGCATCCACAAGGGACACGATGCCATAGGGGAACTGGTCGCATGGTAGTCGTGGTAGGAACAACGGGGTCCCGCCGAAGAATCGATGAAAGATAGTAAATAGCGAGTAAATAACAAAGCATACGTTACTCACAGTTGGGTTTGAGCCCTACATGGGCTCAGAGCAAAGCACAGGTGCCTCATCGTTGAAGTCGCCAGGATTTTTGGAGCCGACGGAGGACGCGCCTCCCCCAATGGGCGCCGGAACAAGTGCCTCCTTGTGGAGGTGCAGTACGCCGAGCCGATCAACGACAAAGTCTAGGCTTCCAAAGAGGAAGGCCTAGGATAGCTCGAAGATAGGAGGATCCCACATCCCAACAGGTGGGAGTGTGAAAAACTCTAGTGAGTCAAAGCGAGTCGTATCGCTTGAGCCTGCCATGACGAAGATGGTGGAAAGGTGGGCCATTCGATGACCAAAAAGCATGAATGTACGACGTCTTCCTCATGGACGACGCCAACTGTCGGTGCAGAAAGTGACCAACACGTAAATATTTATAGTTTTGCTGTATGTTATGATCGGATGTGGCCTAGCACTCAATAACATAGGGTTTATACTGGTTTAGGCAACATGCCCTACGTCTAGTTTGAGTCGGTCGGTGATTTTATTCTTGACCCTAGGTGCTCAAAGTTTGCTGTGGGGTTACAAACGGAAGGGAGTAAGATGGAGGGGTGCAAGAGGTCCGGTCGGACTCTTGACCGAAGGGCCAAGAGAGACAGGAGCTCCTACATGCACTAAGTATTTGAGCGTGTGCTCTGTGTAGCTTTAGAGTGTCTAAAGCTAGCAGAGGGTGAATCGATCGCCTGTTGTTCGAATCGTCGGAGAGTCCTTTGAGTTGAGTCCCCTAAAATCGATCCCCCATATTGGGAGAGAGTGCGTCCCCTTTTATAGATGAAGGGGACGACCTTTACAAGTGAGAGAGAGAGAGTACGTATGCTACCAAGTCTTGTTGCCCACGCCGTCAGGTATAAGATAATTGTAGGCGCCCATAACACTATTTATGTCAGACGCATGTGGGAGATTTCCCCGCATTCACCATGTATGGCAAACGACGGCACCCACAACACTGTTGATGCCTAGAGGCATGTGGGGAGTTTTATTGTGTTCGCCTAGAATGGGAATTGATAGCGCCCACAACACTGTAGGGCAAACGTCGGTGCCCACAATACTGCTTGGGTTTTGACATGCCTGGAAGGTGGTGGGACACCCTTCTAACATGTTCTGTTGGTACTGTCCTGTAGGTGTACAGGGTACAATCCTTGGTATTGCGGTTGACTTGAGTGCCCTGCCTTACTTGCTCTATCCGTTTCCTGGGTCCTCACGAGCGGGCGTCCCTGGTCAGTTGGTCCCAGTCGGCTCCGACTGCGCTAGTTGGAGAAGAGATGTAAGCAGAGGTTCGGTGCATCCCTGGTCGGAGACGTGGGTCGAAGTCGAAAGTGGCGTTTGGCTAGGCCATTCAGTCAGAGAAGCGGGTCAGAGTCGGAAGCGAGCGTTGTTCCTCTTTGGCCAGGCCTTCTAGTCAGAGAGGCGGGTTGGAGTCGGAAGTGAGGCCTTCCAGTCGGAGAAGCGGGCTAGAGTCAGAAGCGAGCATCGTTACTCCTAGCCAGGCCTTTCGGTCGAAGAGGCGGGCTAGAGTCAGAAGCGGGCGCCGTTCCTCCTTAGCCAGGCCTTCTGGTCAAAGATTGGATCGCCCTTCTAGCCTATCGTTAGGTATTTGGGCTGGCCCAAGAGTTGCGCATCGTTCACAACATCGTCTGTTGGGTCAAGCTTTTGTTGGGAAGTAGGTCCATGATGGACCCTGGGTTTATGAACCCGACACTTGGTCAAATGTGCCAACCACCAAGTGTATCACCATGTGCACATGTGTTAGCATATTTTCACAAATGTTTTCAAGGGTGTTAGCACTCCACTAGATCCTAAATGCATGTGCAATGAGCTAGAGCGTCTAGTGGCACTTTGATAACCACATTTCGATATGAGTTTCACCCCTCTTAATAGTATGGCTATCAATCCTAAATGTCATCACACTCTCTAAGTGTCTTGATCACTAAACTGAAAAGCTACTATCAATTTTACCTTTGCCTTGAGCCTTTTGTTTTTTGTTCTTCTTTTCCAAGTCCAAGCATTTGATCATCACCATGCCATCATCATCATCATCATGTCATGATCTTCATTTGCTTCATCACTTGGAGTAATGCTACCTATCTCATAATCACTTTGATAAACTAGGTTACCACTTAGGGTTTCATCAATTCACCAAAACCAAACTAGAGCTTTCAACCGCCATCCTAGTGGCGGTGACCAGCGGGAGAAGACTGAGAGCAATGTGTTGGGGCTATCACCGCCCTACTGTGTCTGGTGGCACCACCACCCCTAGGGCGGTGCCCATCTGACCTCGGTTCGGAGCAGGAGAGAAAGGGTGGTCACCACCCTGATCGGTGTGCACCACCATGGGGATGGCGGTGGCACCGCCAAGGGTTGTCTGGTGGCACCGCCACTTTTTACCCGAGGCTGATTGTTTCGGTGGTTGAGCGAGGGGGTTACTGCCATGGTGACGGCAGTGCACCACCCTAAAATTCTAGAGACTGGGGATCTCGAGGAGTTGGCATGGGTGGTCACCGCCACCCCCATGGCGGTGCACCGCCCCTAGCTGTCTGGTGACCAAGACCCCAATGGCTAAGTGAAGTAGCCGTTGGAATTTGACCGTTGGGGAGGGCACCACTATGTTCGGTGCCAGGCACTGCCGTGTCCAGTGCCCTCGTAAAAACCAATAGCTTTGCTCCAATGGCTATATTTGGCTTGGAGGCTATAAATAGAGGTGGAGCTCAGGCTTGGGCTGGTTGCTGAGCACCCTTAAGCCTTGGTGGCATGTGTAGGTGTGCTTGGGAGCCCTTTAACTCACTTCAGCTTGATAGTGATCATCTAATCGAGTGAGTGAGCGATTCTAGTGTGATTGCATCATGATGTTGCATTGAGTGGTACTAGGTGATCGTGTTGTAAACCAGTGGTGCTTGTTACTCTTGGAGGTTGCCACCTCCTCGATGGCTTAGTGGCCTGCGACTCTATTGAAGCATGTGAGAAGATTGTGTGGTGCTCCAGAGGATGATTTGTGAGGGGGATTATGCACATCCCGCGGGGATCGCGAAGAGCAACTCTAGTTGAGCGTGTCATTGAGCTACCTCACTTATGGGTAGGTTCTTGCGGTGTCCAATTGTGTGGATGAGGTTCGTGCAACACCTCTTAGCCGTTGAACCACCAAGTGTAGGTCGACACAGCGGGGACATAGCTTGGTGGCAACCAAGTGAACCTCAGGAGAAAATCACTGTGTCAACATTGTCTTCATCGTGTTCTCGGTGGTTTGCATTCTGCGCGACACAAGCTTGTATTTACTTTTCATACATTATGCTTGTGTAGTTGCTCTTGTGACTAGTTTAGCTTTAGTAGCTTGCTAGTTGTCTTCTTGCTTGTGTAGCATAAAAGTAGCTCCTTTGCATGGCTAATTTAGTTTTAGTAACCTCGTTAGTCACATTGCTTAGTTTGTATAGCTAAGTAATTTGCGCTCTCTATTTTGGCATTAGTTACCTTGTTATTGAGCATCGCTAGTGAGCTTAGGAGCTTTGTGCTCTTGCTCACTAGTTGTGTAGGAGCTCCCCCGTGCTTGAAGTACTAGTGGCATAGGTTTATGTGACCTTGCTCCTAGAATTGGTTAGGTGAGCTCTAGCTAGCCCGACACCTTAGTTGCTTGTTTAGGATCTTTTCAAGGTGCTTGATAACTTAGATAGAGGGGTGTAGTCTTGGCTAGACTGATAATTTTAATTCCACATTTGTTACGGTTAGCTAACACGATTAATTTTAGAAAGGACTATTCACCCTCCCTCTAGTCTGCCATCTCGATCCTACAGCGGGCCTCCGCCGGTTAAGCACGGGAAGTCCTAGCCAGAGATGGGCGTCCAGCGGGCCTGCCATTAAGGCCCAAGAAGCAAAGGCGGTGGAAACATAAGAGGTCTATGATGTCCCTACAGAATATGCTTGCATAAGAATATTTGTAAGGATATGCCTTAGCTGTCAAAGGATAAAAGTGTAAAGTAGTACCCTAGTGAATAGTGCCCTATAAAAAGGGGAGCCAAGCACCATTTAAAGGGAGGTTGGTGAATACATTTATGAAACCATAATTGTGCCTGGGTCCATTCGCGCTCCCACATTCGCCTGGAGCCTCCGTTGAAGATCCTACTCCACCGATCATGTCAGAATACCGCTTTTCTAACCGTTACCATTTGGCATTTGGAGTTTGAGTCCAACCTGCCAAATGTATGATTGAGACGAAAAAGATACTCCATCTATCCTCTAACATAGCACATTCTAATTTTTTAAAAAATAACTTAAAATGAATAGTCAAATGACATATGTATTCATAGATTAAACCCATTTCAAGAGTTTCTCCTTAAATTATGGTTTTGTTTTTAACGATCTTTGCCAAATCTTAGTATGCGCATCACAGAAAATGCATTACATTTTAGTACAAGTTTTAGAAGTCATAATGCACTATATTCTAGGATGGAGGGAATATGATGTTAAGAAAATTCGGTTACCCACTTACATGTTGATATCCATTGAGAATGTGAGAGTTGCGAGATGCACTGTTTAGGGCAAATTTGGTAGAATTTCTCATGTTCAATGGAAACTTGATTTTTAAAGAAAAGTGATTATGTGATAAAAGTGATCATCTCTAATTCTCATGGAAAGTGAATCAAGAGAAACTAGTGTCGTTTAGTTATTTTAGAAGATCATTCCACGGAATAAAAATAGAATCATTTATCTAGAATAAGCCTAGCAGACATGCTCAACATAGTTTAGATTTGCTTGTCTATAGCCTTCCCTTTGAGGTTTGCATATGTTTTTCCCCATCATAGATGAAATACAAACATATCCAAGTTTGCAATTGTCAATGCAAAATTCCCCATTTGCAATTGTCATCCCTATATTATTCTCTTGTTCCGGAGGCCTTCAAATCTCAGTTGCAGGTCCCCTTCTTTATGGAGATTATTATCTTACTTTGTTAGAGCATTTGGACAACAAGAAACAATCTCATCTTGTAGAATTTGACGCCAATAGTTGCACACTGCAAGGAAACTTTCATGGCTGAGGTTTGCCAGGATGATCCTGCGAGCAAACAAGAAACACTTCCTTCCGATAGAATCATGGCTAAATGCTTTTATGTGATTTTACTTCTTTCTTGTCCGCTTAGTCTGATTTTGTAAAAGCCTCCTGTTTGCAATAAAAGGTCAGTAGGGCATCTCCCCTTGTGAGAAATGCTACTTGGGGAGTGGAATCTTCGATTTGACTGAACTTATTTGACACTTAGAGCGTAACGGATCCATAGCTCAGTTGTAGAGCAATTAACTGCAGATCAAGAGGTCTCCGGTTCGAACTCGGATGGGCCCTCAATCCCTATGAAATTTTTTTTTGGTGTTCGAGTTTAGGCAGCTACAAAACATTTTCTTCTTCTTTGTTCATTCTTTTTTTCTCTCTCTCTATACGAAATCCTCGTGACTTCGGGGTTTTAGGCAGCTAAAAATCCGTGAACCTGGGCACCTGGCTTTGCACGGCTGTTTCGCCAGCACCACCGCTGCACGGTCATGGAAGCCGCCGAAAGTGTAGCCACGTTCGGAGGCATGAGGATCAGCCGATCAGGTTCCCATCCCAGTCCCAGGAGATTAGGCGGTCTGCGGCGGAAGCCACAGGCGTCACGCGCGCCTACGGGCCTGTGCGCGGCGCGCTCCCGAGCGTTCATGCTTGATGCTTCTCAATCGTCATTTCGGCACTAGGCAGCCAGCACATATGAGTTGTGTGTATGATGAACGACACTGCAACATGCTCGATTGAAACCTTTTGATTGATCCACATCCCATCTTATTCTTCCAGAGAGGATCAACTTTGCAGAAACCAAACAGCTTATACATCTCCTATGAACCCTTACACACCTACTGACCAACTTCAGTCTTGAGAGTACCAAAACCGGCGTCCAACGAGGCCAACCTATACCACAAGTGAAGAACAGAAACGACTCTGAGAAACAACTGACATGGACCCAGAGGACTACACGGCATCGTCCCCAAGGACCAGGCCGCATACGCCCGGGGCACGGCTACGGCGCCGTCTTCTTGTTCATGAACCGGTGGTAGTAGACCTGGACGATGCGGCCGTTCATCGGCTGCGTCGGCCTGTTGTTGCGCCTGTAGGCTTGCTCCAGGGGCGCCATCAGGGCGGCGGCCTGATCCACCGTCATCTCCCTCACCTGGGCAAGGACGCTCCAGATGACGTTCTCGGTGCAGGGCGGCGTGGTGAAGGACCCGACGTAGCGGTAGTACGTGTGGGAGTACAGCCTCAGCGACCAGAGGCTCACGTTCCCGGCGGGAACTGGAGCGCCCTCCTCCGCTCTGCACCCCTCCGCGTACAGCGCAGCCAGCTTGTCCTGAATCTGTCGTCGTCGTTCACGACCAAAACAAACGCAGCAGAACTCAGTTAGGATGATCGATGATGCTGTCATGATGATCGATGAACGAAGATGCTATGTTTGACGACGACGACGATGCATGCTAAATATTAATCATTAATTACCTGCCAAAGCAGAGGGTCCGGCCTGCTTCCAAATCGGTAGAGCATGGCCACCACGGTGACGTTGCCGTCGTCGCTGGCGTGAACCATGTGGAGCTCCACGGGGAACCTCTGCCCGTTGATGGTGTGCTCGGAGGGCGAGTGCCAGTGCATCTGCTTCAGCCTGTACACCTTCCCGTCGATGCGCACGCTCCCAGCAGCTCCGTCGTCGTCGAAGCGCAGCTGCATCCATCAACGAAATTTGAGACGATATCGACGGATCAGACATTTTCTTTCCTGTTCTAAACTAGTATTATACCAGTAGCAGTTTCTGTTTGAAAACAAAACATTTGCCTCAAAAACAAAAAAACAAACCGCGATGTTGAAGACGTTATCGACAAGGGTAGCGTTGGCGACGGTGTAGTCCCTGTGGAGTGGCTGCAGCCCCGGGTTGAGAGCCACTTCGGCCGTGGAGATGTCGATCGGGGACTGGTGCGTCCCTCTCGCGCACTGCGTGAAGTTGGGGCTCAAGCTGCCCCAGTGGGCAGGACCGATAGAGCCGATGTACCCGAACTTGGCGCCACCGCCATCTGAATGAGATGGCAGAGAAATTAATGAAGCAAACAAGGGTAGTCGTCTCGACTCTGATCGAAGGCAACTAAACGAACCGGCAGGCAGTTGAAACTTGAGAGAATAATAATGCACTAGGATGAAATCACGTACTAGGGTCACAGGCAAGGCCGGTGGCAACGCAGCAAGCACACAGCGGCAGCAGCAGGAGAAAGAAGGCTGCATTTGTGGTACAAGTCCTCATCTGAATGAAGAAAACTCTGAAGCCGCCTGAAAGAAATGGAGATGCAGTCACACAAACAAAAAGAACAGCCTGAAGCGAAGCCCCCAAGCGGATTTTTTTTTTGAAAGTAATAGCAGGAGTCCTGCCTTTCAATTAAGAAGAATATAATTGACCTAGTTTATAAGGGAAACAGCCCCCAAGCGGAATGCACGAACATATATGGAGGAGACAGACAGATGGATAGATGGATGGTGTCGTTCATGGCATCGCGGACTAGTGACGGTCACGTTTCATCATCGTCATCTTACCTTTAAGTTGCTGCGCGCAGAGGCTTGGCACTCGATTCCTGCAAAAAGAGGGCACGCAGAAGCCCCCGTATCTATCAGAAGTGGATCAGATCGTAAAGGAGGCAATCCAATCATGCAAAGCGCTCGTAGCGACCTGACCTCAAGATGTGCTCCGTGCTCACGGCCACACCACACCACACCACACCACCCTTTTGGAAAGAAAGATGGGTGAACCTGGAGGATGGATGGATGGATGGATGGGTGGCCCGGGATCTTCAGTGATCCAAGCGGGAACGGTGATGGTGAATGTGTTAACTTGCGCTTGGACTCCCTCCACGAACGAGCATGGATATATAACCATAGGCGAGCTGCAGGTCGATCGCGCACTTGAGGATCGATGCCGCCCATCTTCTTGCAACCGCTCCTTTGTTTTTTGTTCTGAGAGAGAATGCTTCTGGTAATGGTTTTCGTGCGACGATTTTTGCGCGCAGAATGTGCGAGGACACACCACACCGCCCGGGCTAGTGCTTGTCGTGGAGGCAGCGCATGGATCGGAGCACGTACGTCCGTCTTACCCACGTACGTTTGCTTGGTAGCACAGTGCACGTCTCGCGCGCGCGTTAATTAAGCCATTAACCCTCACGCGTGATTCCTAAAAAAAAAACTCACGCGTGCGTGCGTGCATCACGATTAGCTAGGAGAGCAGCCAAAATTGCTCCGTTGGACTGTTGCTAGATGTGTTAGAGCATCTCCCAGAGTGTCCTATATTTTCTTCCAAAAACTACATATTTGCCAACTCCCAAATGAGTATTGGGAGAAAAAAGAAGGCCATTTTTAAGAGTACCCCATATTTAACTTTCAAAAAAAATCAAATTTTGGTTCCACAATGATTTTTTTGGTGGCTTCTTTTTTTCACGTGACCTCTTCCACCGCACCGCGAAACCCTTTGCGCCGCCGCCGATTTGCACGTATAGTGCCAGCCTTTGGCTTGAGATTGGGCGTAGATGTGTTTATGCCTTCATGATCAATTGTGAACTACGGTAGCTAGCTAGCTCCGGCCAAGCCGGCAGCGGTGGCGGCGGCGGCCATCGCGACCGAGAGCGGCATGAGCCAGGCAAAGCAACAAGCCAAACAAATCAGGTGCGTACGTACACAGCGCTGCTGGCTGAATGGGCGCGTGCGATCGAGTGCATGCATGTCGGCGGCCACCCGTTAGCTAGCTAGGCGCCGGCACGATGTCTCCATCGCTCACAACTCGCTCGCAGCTAGAGCTAGCGCGCGGCCGACCGCCAATGGGTGGTAGATCAGATCACCCGGCCAGGTCACGCACGAGGTGAAACCCGGCGCCCTGCAGACCCCGGTAGTGCTCCTGCCCGTGCGCTGCCTCGCCGTCGATGCTGGCGCCGCCGAACTGGCCGAACGCGATGTTGACGCTGCCACCGCCGTGGGAGTCGTGCTGCTGCAGGCCCAGCGTGAGGGACAAGCCGCCTGTTGGATATAATATGAGCTTGGCCCATATAATATTTAATAATTAAATAAAACTCTATGGTGCGTAATATTAAGTGTTGTATGGTTTAATACCATACAGGATTTTGACTGAACGTTGACTCAGCTTATATGGTTGAAAATTATTCATCTAAATTGAGAAGCTGAGAAAAGGATAAAGGCGTGCCACACGCGCGCGCTGCCGCCGGCCGGGCCGTGGGCCGTACCGTCGCTTCCGCTTCCGCTTATCTTGTCTTCCTTCAGTCCAGACTCAATCTTTCGTAACCACTCCCAAGAGAACCACAGATCAGCAGCCTTCTGACTTCCCCGTCCCATACCTATGCGCGCACGGAGTCGCGGGAGAGCAGGTGCCTGCCTCTGGAACCCTCGTCCGCCTGAGAATATTGCACGGGGTGAGCGGCGATTAGGTTTTTAGGGAGCGATCCGCGACTGCTCGTTCATCTTCTTTCTGGAGATCGCTCTTGGATCCGTCCTCTCCCTGGAACATCAAGGCGTCTTCTTCCTGGTGATCCGTTCGTGGGACTGCACTGCGAACATCTTCCTGCATCGACTGTGGTCCGCGACTTCGAGCAACGCACTATGTCTAGTGCGAATGGAGCCTCTGATGCCCTCGACATGGGACCCTCCGCTGGGTACAGTCTAATCTCTGTGATTACTGTATTTTGTATTTTTACTGTATCTTGTATTCTTACTGTATCAATCAGTATGTCATCTATGCATGCTGTAGCGTTCATAAGAAATATACACATGCACATATATGCTGTCACAAACATGCTGATGTTATATTTCTGGATTAAACTGATAATGAAAATGTCTAAATTTCTAACAATCCAAAAACCTAATTATAGGCAATTTTCTGTCAGTGGATTTGCTGCCGCTTTGAAGCCGAATAATTTTGATAGCAAGAATTTTATGATATGGCGTGCAAAGATGGTATTGTGGTTGACTGCGATGAACTGCTATCATGCCGCACAGGGGAAGCCTAAACAGTTTACTCCTGAGGAGGAGCGAAAGTTCTTGGCTGCCGATAACCTGTTTTGAGGCGTCGTGATTAGTGCACTTCATCCGAAGTATGATCAAAACTACATATCTTGCACATCAGACAAAGAATTATGGGATGCTTTTGAGGCAAAGTTTGGGGTTTCTGATGCTGGTAGTGAGCTGTACCTTATGGAGCTGTTGTATGACTATAAAATGGTTGAAAACCGTTCTGTGGTCGAACAGGCTCATGAGATACAGGCGCTGGGAAAGGAACTAGAATATTTCTCATGTTTGTTGCCCGATAAGTTTGTGGCCGGCGGTATAATCGCTAAGTTGCCACCTTTTTGGAGGGATTTTGCTACTTCTCTAAAACACAAGAGACAAAAGTTTAACGTGACTGAGCTTATTGGATCTCTTGATGTTGAGGAGAGGGCGAGAGCAAAAGACAACCGTAGAAAAGGAGTTGAGTCTTCCGCTGCCAATATAGTGCAGAAGAAAAACTCATTTGCATCTTGTAATAAAAAAAAGAAAAACATGCAAAAGAACAACAATGCAAAACCTAAGCAGACCGCACAGTTTAAGAAGAAAAACAACAAGAAAGGTGGAGGATGCTTTGTTTGCGGGAGTGATGAGCATTGGGCAAGTGCATGCCCAGACCGCAAATACAAGCAAGAAAAGAAATCAGCAAATATGGTCATTAGCAAGACTGGAGGAGAAACATCTGGGTATGGTAATTTTTTACCTTTTGTTCTTTCAGTTTGTCTTTCACCTGAGTGGTGGATGGACAGTTGTGCTAATATTCATGTGTGTGCTGATGTTTCTTTATTTATTTCCTATCAGGTCGGCAGGAGTGGAGCCTTACTGATGGGAAACGGTTCGCATGCGCGTGTTCTTGGTGTTGGTAAAGTCGTTCTGAAGTTTACTTTGAGAAAGACGGTGCTATTAAAAAACGTGCAGCATGTTCCCTCCATCAAGAAGAATCTTGTTAGAGCTTCTCAGATGCGTCGCGATGGCTTTAAAATTATGCTTGAGTCCAATAAATGTGTTGTGTCAAGACATGGAACATTTATCGAAAAAGGTTATGATTACGGAGGCTTGTTCCGCTTATCTTTGCTTGATGATATGTGTAATAAAGTAGTGAACAATGTTATTATTTCGGATGAGTCGAATATATGGCATTCATGACTTTGTCATATTAATTTTAGTTGTCTCACGTTGCTTGCAAATCTGAATTTAATCTCGAAATTTAACTTAGTCAAAGATTCTAAGTGCCAGGTGTGTGTGCAATCAAAGCAACCGCGCAAGCCTCATAAGGCCGCTGAGGCGAGGAACTTGGCACCATTAGAACTCGTTCATTCTGATTTATGCGAAATGAATGGTGAATTGACTAAAGGCGGTAGACGATGCTTCATGACATTTATAGAGGACTGCACTAGATTTTGCTACGTCTATTTATTAAAAACTAAAGATGAAGCATTGCATTATTTTAAAGTCTATAAAGCTAAGGTAGAAAATCAACTTGAGAAGAAAATCAAGCGTTTGCGGTCCGATCGCGGGGGAGAATATTTCTCAAATGAATTTTCTGAGTTTTGCGCGGTGCATGGAATTATTCATGAGAGGATGCCACCATACTCACCACAGTCCAATGGGATTGCAGAGAGAAAGAACCGCACTCTAACTGATTTGGTTAATGCCATATTGGAGACTACAGGACTATCTAAGAAATGGTGGGGTGATACTATTTTGATAGCATGTCATGTCCTGAATAGAGTGCCCACAAAGAACAAAGAAATTACACCATTCGAAGAATGTGAGAAGAAGAGATTAAATCTCTCTTACTTGCGAACTTGGGGTTGTTTGGTAAAGGTGAATGTGCCAATAAACAAAAAGCGAAAGCTTGGACCAAAGACTGTTGATGGCGTTTTTCTTGGTTATGCTATTCACAGCGTGGGTTATAGATTTTTAATTATAAACTCTAGTGTTCCTGAGATGGCTGTTGATACAATTATAGAATCTAGAGACGCTATATTTTTTTTAGAATGAGTTTCCCATGAAAAATACACCTAGCACAACTAGTCATGAATTTATAATTTTCCATAAGCATAAAAATTTTACTCCGATAAAACAAATTGAGTAACCCTATGGGCAAAATCCTGAGGAGGATAACACTATAGTCACCAGAAAAAGTAAGAGACAGAGGACTGCAAAGTCTTTTGGTGATAACTATATTGTGTACCTTGTGGATGACACACCAACGACCATTGAAGAGGCATATTCCTCTCCTGATGCTGACTTATGGAAGGAAGCAGTACGGAGTGAGATGGATTCTGTTATGTCCAATGAAACTTAGGAAATTATTGATCGTCCCTATGGGTGCAAGCCTATAGGGTGCAAATGGGTGTTCAAGAAAAAGCTTAGGCCTGATGGTACTATTGAGAGGTACAAGGCAAGGCTTGTGGCCAAGGGTTATACTCAAAAGGAAGGTAATGATTTCTTTGATACTTATTCACTGGTTGCCCGATTGACCACAATTCGAGTTTTGCTTTTCCTGATAGCCTCTTGTGGTCTTATCGTTCATCAAATGGATGTTAAGACAGCTTTTCTAAATCGTTGTATGGTTTAATACCATATGGGATTTTGATTGAACGCTGATTCAGCTTATATGATTTATTCATCTAAATTGAGAAGCTGAGAAAAGGATAAAGGCGTGCCACACGCTCGCGCGCGCCGCCGCCGCCGGCCGGGTCGGGCCGTGGGCTCGGGTCGGGCCGAGGCCGAGGCCGTGGGTGTGGTGTGGCGTGCAGGCAGGCAGCGAGCGGGCGTGGCCAGTCTTTTGCCACTTAAATCCACATTATCACGGGAGTTTCGCTCCTTGATGGTGGAGGCGAACTGACTGCATCAGTTACCGTCCTTTCCGCTTCCGCTTCCCGTCTCCTGAGATTCTCCGCTGCCTTCGTCTTCTCTTCCCCGTCAGCAGCCATATATCCTGTCTTTCTTTAGTCCAGACTCAATCTTCCGTAACCACTCCCGAGAGAACCACATATCAGCAGCCTTCTGACTTCCCCGTCCTGTACCTCTACGCGCACGGAGTCGCAGGAGAGCAGGTGCCTTCAGAACCCTCGTCCGCCTGAGAATCTTGCACGGGGTGAGCGGCGATTAGGTTTTTGGGGAGCAATCCACGACTGCTCGTTCATCTTCTTCCTGGAGATTGCTCTTGGATCCGTCGTCTCCCTGGAACGTCAAGGTGTCTTCTTCCTGGTGATCCATTCGTGGGACTGCACTGCGAACATCTTTCTGCATCGACTGTGGTCCGCGACTTCGAGCAACGCACTATGTCTAGTGCGAATGGAGCCTCCGATGCCCTCGGCATGGGACCCTCCGCTGGGTACAGTCTAATCTCTGTGATTACTGTATTTTGTATTCTTACTGTATCAATCAGTATGTCATCTATGCATGCTGTAGCGTTCATAAGAAATATACACATGCACATATATACTGTCACAAACCTGCTGATGTTATATTTTTGGATTAAACTGATAATGAAAATGCCTAAATTTCTAACACCGCCACCGAAGCCCCCGCCGGCGTGGTGCCGCCGCCGCCGTACGCGTCGAAGTCGAGGTGGTCCATGATGCCGAAGTTCTCGAGCGGCCGCGCGGCGACGCCACGCGTGATCCGCCGCCGCCGTCGATGTTGACGATCGAGGCGAGTGAGCCCGCGTCGTGCAGGAGCTGCGCCCGCGTCTACGAAACCTGGGCTATGGTGCGAAGGAGACAACGCGTGATTCGTCTCCGCGTATTTTTACGCACGGAGGATACCGGTTTGCCAAGTGTAAAAAGATGAGAAGAGATATGAAGAACTCTTGGAGATGAGTTTTTTTTCTCAAAAACATGCATGGTGAAGGAATATGGGAGATGCTCTTACGTGACGTCCTCCGCAACGCAAGTCGCAAGGCTGGGCTTGGGCTGCCGGCTACGCGCGCTACGACGCACCGAGAAAAAAGTCCTGCGCACACGACTTGTGCGAGAGTTGTTCGTTGACCACGACAAAAAAAGAGTGTGATCAATAATTCCACCAGAGAAAGCTTTGTGTCATTTCTTTGTCAAACAAAGACCCACCGCACGATCTAAATTCCAATCGGAGCTGAGGCCTCATGTCATGTACTGATGTACACCTCGTTGTTGGACCCTCGTGTCACAAAGCATTGACCCGCTCATTATTGGCAATAATTTATGTACGCAGTCCGAACATCATTGTTGCTTTTGGCAGCCTGCAGCGAATCCACCGTCCCCGACTGCCCTGCCCTACAAATGGATGGCCTGAAAATGGCGAGGCAGGCACACGCACATCACTCTGCCGGAGGAACGATGGAATAACTTCCACTATGCCACTGACGCACTGTGGGGGTGATCGGGTGCAGGACCACGCGCACGCTGGCACCTTTACGCAAGAGCTGCAGTGTCCAATAGCACATTCTGGAAGGAATCGTGGACGGGAAAAAAAAGATGTGTCTTTTTTTTTATTCCTCAACTCTTCAGGTGATGTAGTATCTGAACTCACACGGTATACGAAGTCATCTGCATCCACGTGTGAAGCCAATGCCGACCGAGCTACGGCTCGTCCCCCCCTGTCTTATTGAACTTGAGAAGTCGAGATTGAGTGATCGACAGGCTTATGTATCGACGGCCTTCATCGCCAACCACTTGTTTTCTCTGCGTCGCCAATGCCTACCACTTCAGCAGGCCAACGGCAAGTGAAAAATCTGACCCCGTCAGTGTCAAGCTATTACTAGCACTACATCTCTCAAGCCTTGAGAATGTCAAGACAGGACCCATGGCAGGCGAGATCTGTGACATGCCCACTTCGACTATTAGCACATACTCCGTATAATACTGGCCGCCCCATGATCGGCAATGGGGGGCAGATAAGGTACGTGCTTTCTAGCTAGTACCTGCAATGCAAAGCCCAATCGAGCAGAGCACACGCCGTCCACAAGCATCCCATCATCAGTGTGGCAGCAAAATGGATGGAGCACACACCTCTTTACAACGTGGAGATTGGAGATAGCGTTGAGATTCTGAGAGTAAACCTTTGTCCTGTGCATGTCTAATTTTCAATGGGGTACGGAGTTTGTGGACGAATCAAATGTGCAGATAGGCCAACCAAAAAAAATCTGCTTAATGGGCCAGGCCCGGGTGCTGCACCAATATGGTGATTTTGGGATTTTGGTGACTCATAAACACCGGTATTATGACTAAGGTGCATCTAGCGGTGGTGTACGTAGAGAATTGCCACAAGTGCCTTGGCCCAATGGGCCATGACACGTCCTGTTCAGCTGATGATTTCTACGGCTGATAAGCCGGCTAGAGCTGATTTGTTATGAGAGAGAAAACATTGTTCTGTGGCTGATAAGCCAGGCTGATAAGTTCAAGTTCGAAGAAAAGTGTATGGCACAAAGGATATTGGAGAAGAGACTAAGTATACTATCGAATGAATGTGTAGGCTGAGTGCACGAGACATTTGCTATTAGTGTGTACAAGTCTTTATTTTTTCTTTGACCGTGTATTGTGTGTGTTAAGAGGTTCAAAGCGAGAGCATGTAGATGCATGCACAAGCACAAACAACTAACTCTCAGTCAAATTGATGATATGATGGCAAGTTGCCATATTGAGATGGTTTCAAATCAAGCCTAAGCTTCTTTCGGATGGATGTGGACAAAAAAAAAAACCCTAATACCATGCTCCGGGTTCAAGCCAAAAAGAAATATTGAGTCTTTTCTCTACCTATAATAACTTGAACCTGACCCCACGCTTGAACAATAGGTTTGTTAGTTGCTGACCTAATTTAACATTCAATTTTTAGCATTTACCGCGCACACGAACATGAATTGATGGATCATAGTATCTATACCCCGTTTTTAGTTTTAAAAGGATATTTGTTTTCCTCTGTCTCTTGGTCGTCACTCTCTCCCGGTCAATCCGGCCTCCACTCTCTTCAATTTTAGAATAGAAGTATGTGATGTATTAGAGATAGTGGTCCTACTTAGTTTATTGTTCTATTGCTGTCGGTGTTTCGAGTAAATTTGTGTTATTGTGCGTCTGACTCGGATGGTGTGCTAAATGGACACAAGGTTTATACTAGTTCGGGTAGAATGTTCCTACGTCCAGTTCGTGGCTGCTGCTCGTGTTATTAGCATCAAAAAGTTCGTAGTAGGGGTTACAAACAGGGGAGAGGAAAAGGTCCCCAGTCTCTGATGAAAAGGTCGAATGAGTGCTGAGAGCTTGGTCGCTGGTCAGCTATGTGTGATGTGATGCGTGATGTGTTTTTTTCGATCCCTTAGTGGGGTGCTTTGCCGTCCCTTTTATAGGCCAAGGGAGAGCAGGGATTACAGATAAGAGAAAGAAGAAAAACCAGAGGCAAATGAGGTCCTTCGAAGATACCGGGTCTTCCTTTTCCTCTGTGCGAGCCCCATTGACATGGCAGGCGGTGCCAGGGATAGCCCCACACTGGAAGCACGTCCGTTGATCATGTCCTAGCGTGGTCAGCAAGTTGTCACATCCCATCCCGCCTCGGCGGGCGGCACGACAGACTAGGGTGCTGATCCGCGGCTATACAGGGAGCAGACAGTGCAGAGACCGTACGTTCGTTACTGTAGGTGATGCGAGTTTCCTCCTGGACCGTAGTGGTTGTCGTGAGCTTCCGTCAGAATCCACGCCCGAAGACAAATGGTGGCGCCCACAACACTGTAAGACAAATGTCGGCGCCTACAACACTGTTTGGGCTCTGACATGCCTGGAAGGGCTTAAAGTGCCCATCTTGTCACATCCTGACGGCACTTTCCTGCAGGCGTGCAGGGTATGGTCCTCGGTATTGCGGTTGACTTGAGTGCCCTGCCTTATCTGCACGCGTAGTTATGAAGGAGCAGCGCGCAGACGTCGGGCGAGGGGGAGCCAGTCCCCAGACGTCGGGAGAGGCGGAGCCTGCCTTCGGACGTCGGGCGAGGCGGAGCCAGTCCTCAGATGTCGGGCGAGGTGGAGCCAGTCCCCAGACATCGGGAGAGGCGGAGCCTGTCTTCGGACGTCGGGCGAGGCAGAGCCAGCCCTCATACGTCGGGCGAGACGGAGTTTGCCCTCAAACATCGGACGAGGTGGAGCCAGCCCTCAGATATTGGGCGAGACGAAGCCAGCCCTCTAACGTCGGGCGAGGCAGAGCCAGCCCTCAGACGTCGGGCGAGGCGGAGCCAGTCCCCAGACGTCGGGCGAGGCGAAGCCAGCCATTAGACGTCGGGCGAGACGGAGTTTGCCCTCGAACGTCGGGCGAGGCGGAGCCTGCCCTCGGACGTCGGGCGAGGCGGAGCCAGCCCTCGGGGTTCGGGCGAGACGGAGTTTGTCCTCAGACGTCGGGCGAAACGGAGCCAACCCTCAGACGTCGGACGAAACGGAGCCCGTAGCCTTGGGGGTTTGGACGAGGCGGGACCCACTAGGAAATGTAGTTGCGTTCTTGATCGCTCTGATGAATTAGCGTTGATGGGTATCGACTCCTCTTCTTCGGGTACCCTACTTTTGATCCCCGGGCAGTTGCGTTCACCATAGATATACACTGTGCATCCAACTAAAAAAATTGCATTGGCTATGGCTTTAATCAGAAGTGAACACCCCCGCATGTTTATCTATGGTACATATTTTAATTTTAAGATGCCAGTATGTTCTAGAGAAAATTATTTTCTTGGCCCTAAAAAAGGTGCTGCTTAGTTTCTTGGCATTTTTTTGTTGAACTTGCTTATTTGGCCCTAAAACGAATTTTCTTTAGTCTCTTGGTCGTTCCGTCAGTTTGATGGGCTAACGAATTTCCTTTCGCTTATTTGGCTACGGGGATGACGGCAAACAAATGAACAGCCTGTAGAAGACCAAAAGTGATACCCGGTTACTTGCCAGGTTTCATCGAACTGCAAAAGAGAGTACAGATGGTATGGAAACTTTGCCCGGCAATGCAGATGCATCAACAGCCTCTTTTTTTACCCTTTTTTTTCTTTGAAAGGTTACGTTTCTGACCGTTAGTGCAGAGTTTTATCGCCATTTCATTGCCAGTGTCACTAACTCACTATCATGTGAAAAAGTATGAAAGCAATGTGATGGGAATGAGCAGGCAGAGGTGTGCACGGCCAAGAATTAAACTTGGCTTCATCCACCCATATACTAACTTAATCCGTTAATCTGCGCATCACATGCAGAAAGCCTGTAACCAAGTCAATGAACCAGTCACCCATGGTGGCAGTTTGATTCCAGTTTGCAGGCATCAAAGTCCCTGAATCCAATTCGCAACCTCTTCCCAGACGTTACATTTCGGTGGTGCATTTGTTTTTCACGTCTGAGTTGTTGTCACGCATTTGTATCTTTCCCTCAAACTACATAGAGTATCTAGACTTGGCGGAATATTTGCCATCGGCTGCAAGTATCCAGGAAATGGTGTCTTGCTGTGATTCTATTTGGACGACATTCTCCGGTTCCTCCCATAGCATGATGTACTCCGCAATAAGCTGGTGATTCAAATTGTGATCAATGTCAGTAATCCATCGGCTGCTGGTAATAGCATTCGCCACCGTTTGGTTCTTTCCCTTGTTGTGCCAAGCGCACGGCCAATGCCTCAACCATGTAGCCAGCGCGAGGTCGCCATGCGACCACCCCTAAGTTAACTATAGTGGCTGCACTAAATAGTGCTCGGTCTTCATCGAAAATCTGTACTTAAAGTTCGAAGTGGAGCTCCATGTTTAGACAAGATTGTTGTCGCTCTTGTGGCACACCATTTTTATGTTCATCAATGTGTTGTCAGACAGGGGCGGATCTAGCGGTAGGGGTGGGGGTGGGGGGCTTGAGCCCCCTACCGCCGTTGATCCCATGGAGCCTAGCCCCTCTAAGAATTTTTTTGCCATTATTGCTTTGAGGAGGAGAGGCTGAATGTCGAAGATAAACTTTCAGCCCCTGAGGTAGTTGGGCTTGCAATATGGGCGATCGGCAATCGCTACAATCGCCCTCGCTCCGTTGCTTTTGAAGGAGGAGTCCCAGCTATACCTCAAATACCATCGCCCTCCCTCGTCATCAAAGCTTGGCATGTCATACCGTACTCCGCAGGAGTTTTCATTGCTTTGTTTCAACACTTCACCCAAGTCCTATACACGGAGAAGCCACGGGTGCAAACGGCACTCATGTTTCACTGCCCTCATTTTTCCTCACCTGCTACATAAATTACGTAAACATAATTGCGTAGAGAGAAGGGTGATGCTCTTTTTGCCACTTAGAGGAGTAGTGAGATCACCCTGTATTTTTTTGCCATGGTGGGGGGCACAAGCCTCCCTACCGCTGTTAATCCCATTGAGCCTCCTAAGAATTTTTGCTATGGTTGCTTTGAGGAGGAGAGGCTGAAGGTTGAAGATGAAAACTTTCGACCCCCTGAACTTTCATTCAACAGATTCGTTACTGTTGTCAGAGTTTACAATAAAGGGAAAAAAGAAACAAAAGAACAATCAGAAATAAAGAAAACTAGTAAAAATGGCCAGCCTTGACCTGAATTAATTTCCTATCTGTTTAACCGATATACAAATATATATACAGTTGCTGATAAGTTGCATAAAGAAGACATCTCAAGAATAAATTAAATAGAAAATCCTATCTAACAATGTGTGCATTGGCCGCGTATCGTCCCCAATCTTCAGTCAGTTCCACTTCATTGTCAGTGTGGAGCCAATCTTGGCTACTGGATGCCATCAAAATCACTTCAACTGTTTTGGCTGGCCGTGTAAGCCCGAGACAATTTTCTGCTTCTAAACCTTCCCTGATGGAACATGTCGACTTAGTTAGTTATCCGAGGACTTCATTACTGCATATATAGGAGAAAAGAATCAATAAGATTTCTACAAGCTTATGCTCCTAGCAAATGGTTGTTCAAGCTTGACTAAATCGCTACTTTTGTCCAACATAGAATCTAAAATTCATTAGTTCACAAGAGCTTGTGGCGTCGTACAAGACCATTTCTATTCTTCCCCCCATGACATGCCAAAGCAGGTTTCAGAAATTATTCTTAGCAAGGACACTATGTAATAAAGAATAAGGCCAGCAAAAATAAGCCACTATGTAAAAGTAGTATTCATGGTAACAGAAGTTTTTGTTTTTTTTGCTACCAACATAAAAAGAACAGCCTCATAGCCTAATTTTGTGACAATTTCATTTCATTACGATCTTGGTCCAGGATAAGACTCTTACCTTGTTGTATCTGCTACTCCTAGTTGCAACTTGCAAGAGATCCTCAATCTCCTCCGCGCTTTCTTCATTAGCATTACCACAATGGTCAACTGTATATGCTCTCAGGAGATGCTGAGAGTGATCGATGCAATGGCTATGAGGATGAAGGCAAACAAACGAACCGCCTGCAGAACACCAAAAGTGATACCCAGTTAGTTTGCAAAAGAGAGCACAGATGGTATGGTATGGAAACTTTGCCCGGCAATGCAGATGCATCAACATCCTCTTTTTTTGACCGTTAGTGCAGAGTTTTATCGCCATTTCATTGCCATTGTCACTAACTCACTATCATGTGAAAAAGAATGAAAGCAATGTGATGGGGATGAGCATGCAGAGGTGTGCACGGCCAAGAATTAGACTTGCCTTCATCCACCCATATACTAACCTAATCAGTTAATCTGCGCATCACATGTAGAAAGCTTGTAACCAATTTGCCGAATTCGACCAAGGGAAAGGGATCGTACCTTTTGGGTGCCTCGTGAAAAATCCATTGGTGGAAGGTAGCCCCTCAGGCCGACGTTGTACACCGGCGTGCCGTCAGGGTAGAACAGGCCGTAGTTCCGCTCGGAGGACGGCCCGGGCTTGAGGTTCTCATTGAAGAGCGCGAAGACGTAGACGTCGATGGGCACCGACGGCCTCAGCGGCGTGCCCTGCTTCATCTCGATCCTCTGCAGGAGGTTCCCGATGTACGTCCCGGCGTACTCCGGCGTGGCGCCCGCCTCGTCGGGGTCTCCCCTGGACGGCCACCCGGTCTCGGAGATCTTGACGTCGACGTCGGTGTGCCCCAGCGCCTGGATCGCGGCGTACACCGAGTCCACCTGGGCGTACAGCATGTTGTCGTAGTTGAGCCTGGTGTTGGCGTCGGTGACGCCGGCGTTGGGCTGGAACAGGACGTACTCCAGCGGCACGTTGCCCGGGTCCGCCTTGTACGCGAAGTACGGGTAGCAGTTGATGAGGAACGGGGACCTGGCCATGGACAGGAACCCCAGCAGCGGCTGCACGTAGGGCACGGCGTCGGGCGCGAACGCGCCCGCGGAGGGCGGGTACGAGGTGCCCATGATGTCCAGGGAGTGCGCCGTGGTGACGTTCACTCGGCCCTGCAGGCCCAGCGCGGCGAGCGCGCCGTACACGGACTGCATGGCGGGGAGGAGGCTGGCCTTGAGCGCCGTGTCCTTGCCCTTGAGCACCTCGTTGCCGACGGTGATGCAGGTGATGCGCCGCGTGCCGGTGAGGAGGTACGGCTGCACGTGGCGCTGCACCCACGCCCGCGCCGCGGACGGGTCCGCCGCCATCGCCGACACGTTCTCGTTGCCGATGCCCACCACGAACTCCACGTCCGTGTCGAGGAACGCGGAGAGCACGGTCGGGTCCGCGTCGTACAGCTTCACCTTGCTCACCTGCATCGACTGGAGCAGGTACGACACCCTCGACGGGGAGGGCAGGTTGTCTCCGATCTGCCCGTAGTTGATGCCGATCGACAGGGCTTCAGCTCCTCTCCTCCACGCCACTCCGCCATCTGCAATCCAATGCAAGCGTCTCGTCAGTGGCTCAATTTTTTTTAAATAAACAATCAAATAAATCTAAGGCTAGCTGCATCTTTGCGGGACAAAATCGTACACAGTTAACTACTAGAATATGCATGCAGAGGATCCAATGAGAGTTGAGCGTGGTCCACATGTGGTCATGTGATTGGGGAATCAGATCGAGAATCAGCCTGATAAATAAATACCACCAACGTCGTCAAACACCTCCTTATTTTATAATACTCGTATCTGTATTCAAATGGCCACAACTGATCAAAAAGCCCATCACCTTTAGCTGGCGACTAGGGACGAAGCAAACCATGCATCCTTCCAGAGGAAACTTTAAGCCAAAAGTCGTGACAGCTCAGAACCAGATCAGATGCACGTCAAATTGGCTCGAAAAGGCAGCAAATTGGTCCATTTCTTAGGTAAATACCGATTTTTTTTTTTTTGAGGAATCAAAAGGAACTCCGATTAGAATCGGTTTGGGAGATGCCGTCTTAGTGGGCGGCCTGCCTTACGTCCTAAAACACTTCGGGACCATGTGATCTCACAGCTAAGCTTGGATAAGATAATCTCAGCAAGTACGCCTATTAACCACCATTTAGCAATAACGTATAATCTATAAGAAAAGAAGTATAGATGCTGCATGCATGCGTCATGAACCATTACCTGGTGAGGCAAGTATAGGAACAGATCATACTTGTGAAGTACCAAAGTATATACATCATTTAAATGGAATAAAAAGTAAATATGAAGAAGTACCATGCATGATTAAACTAAACATTTCAAGATTATATTGATATAATCGTATAAACTACTACTAGCTAGACAATGCAATGGAGTACGTACGGTACGTGAGATAAAAAAACACTTGAGAAAGAAACAAAATAGGAGGCTAGCACGAAACAATTCATTGGGAGTAAATGACAACCAACTCGACCTGCAGACTAGCGCAGTTCAAATTCAGGCCATTCAGAGCCTCATACAAATCAAATGTCAGGAAGAAAAAGACAATTCAACTCCTTTTTTTTTTGTATCACGTAACGGCGCCCCAAGACGAATTCTAAGATATTGAGTTCGATCCCTCAATTTAGACCTTAGATTTCGCGGGGGGGAAACTGGAATTTACAGTACATACAAGGGAAATAAAAGCTCTCACACTGGCGATTGGGGGAGAGGAAAACACACAACAGGTTGCGAGGTAGGCTGACCTGTCAGCAGGACGAGGAGCACCGCGACTAAGAAGAAGCGAGACGGCGGCCAGCGAGTTCCGAACCGCTCCGCCACGGCCATGAACCGCTCCGGCCTCCTCCGGGAGCTCGAAAGCCTCCAATCCGCAGCAATCAGATAGAGAGAATGCCGAGAGCGGTCGCCCGACGACGAGGACGCGCGCGGCGAGGAACCAGACCAAGCGAGGACGCCTGCGAGCGTCGATGGCGGAGCGTAGTGCTAGCTCTTCGATCGATGAGCGCCTAGCTCCTTGTTGCGTTGCGTAACGGCGTCGCCGCGCTCGCTCTGTGCTTGCTTTGCTTGTGTCTGGACTCTGGAGGGAGCGCGCGGGCGGCCTCGGGTTGTCTGTATTTATGAGGAAATTGGCTATTTGCCATTACAAACAATGGGCTTCGCAAAATTGCCATTCAAAAAATGAACTTCACAAAATTGCCAGTCTAAATATGTACACTTTGTTTTTGTTGCCATAATCTCTATTTAGCTTCTTTGTTTCTGTTTTTTGGAATTGTCCTCCACATGAAAAGACATTTCTGCCCTTGCTGATCACCGTTCGCACATGCGTTAGACGTTAGAAAGATCAGCGTCATGTTTCTGGAAGGGACGTCGAGGGCGCAAAGTCTCCGTCGAGCGCAGGTGCCAGCGAAGCCGTGTCAACGCCGGTCAGCGAGGGCGCGTCCACCACGAGGGACGGACTAGGATCTGGCGGGGCGCATGACGACGTTGGGGTTGCATCTAGCCTGCCGAGCACATCGGCCGCTTGCAGCAAGCTGAGCGCGCCTGCTGTCGGGGCCATGACGAGGGGCGGCGAGGTCACTCCGAGTTCCACCGTGGTCGTGCCAACGGCTGCCGAGGTCGCTGCGAGTTCCTCCATGGTCGTGCCGACGGCCATCATGGTTGCTGCAGGCGTGGGTGACGACGTGGCGGCGCTGAGCACGGGTGATTGTGTGGCGGCGGCAAGCGCGTCCGCCGGCGGTGCCACGTCACGGCCGCCCTGCATCGTGGACATCTAGGGCACGCGAGCGTTCTTCGTTTGCGAGTGGATAGATTTGAGCTATCTTTCTGACGTCCGATACAGTTTGCGAGTGGATACGGTCATACGGATTTGAACTATCTTTCAGACGTCTGATTAAGCCAAGGTGTAAACCGACGTCTCCTAGCAGCCAAGGACAACAATGTCATTTCACGTGGAGGACAATCCCAAAAACAGAAACAAAGGAGCTAAATAGGGATTATGGCAACAAAAACAAAGTGTATATGTTTAGACTGGCAATTTTACGAAGTCAATCTTTTGAATGGCAATTTTGCGAAGCCATTGTTTGCAATGGCAAATAGCCATTTTTCTTCTGTATTTATGCAGTGGGTTGCTGGGAAATATGGCAGTGACTGAGCAGGCGACAACTGGCAATCCGTGTGGCTGCGCTAGTACGCCGTCCCGTGTGCGCGCGGCCGTGGAGAGCGAGGGCCGCGCCAGGCAGGCACAGGGGTGGGACTTGGGCCATGCCTTGTGCTTCGTGCCGCTTCGGGTTATGCCCTCTAGCAGCTTGTTTGTTTGGCTGTGGCATATCGTAAACGATCGTAAATTTTCAGCTGGAACAGTATTTTTCTCTCACACAAACCAGCCAGCAGTACTTCTTCACGAACCAGCAACGATACGAACCAGCCAACCGAACAGGCTATAGGCACGGAAAGCATGTTGGCCCGGATCGATATGGCACGGTGAATCTTTTATTTGGCTCAAACACCGTGTGTGGCACGTCGGCACGTCCTCAGGTTGCGCCGGTCCAAGCACGATCATTAAAATATCTATGCTAGTTTTCTTTTTTCACTTGTGATATGAAATATATTTATTTTGTGTGTACTATTTTAATAAAAGTTTTAATGCTTTTCATAATTTATTCAAGAATTAGATGAGAGGTAGTATAGTAAATGTTAGAAAATTACATTGTATAATTGTAGAAGTATCTACGTGTCATTTTGCTCAAGCACGGTCTAAAATACGGGCCGGACTATGTTGCCCGCCGTGTACTCGTGTTCGTAGGCATGACCTAAAATATTTCGTGTCATTAAAAAAAAACGTGCCATAACCCGGCTTAAATGGCACTGCCCAGGTCCCAGCTCTAGCCAGGCAGGCGCGCGGGAACGAAAAGGGAAACCGCGAGGAGGGAGGGAGCCCAGGCGTGCGGGGAAAGCTTGACGTGAAACAGACCGTGACGGCCTGGCGCGTGGCCAGGGAGCAACGGAGCAGCTACTCGGAACCAATCTAAAATTTGTCACCCAGTACTATGGGGCATACCGCGCGCGTATGGAGCTGAATTTTCTTATTTTTCGTATGAATTAACTTAGAAAAATTTGGAATTTCAACATTTCGTGATAAAAAGTGCGTCAAAACTTGAGCTCTGGATGGCACTGGATGCGACAAGCTTCAGATTTTCGAAAAAGAAGCATCAAAAGTATGTGTTTGTATCAGAGACCTAGACTAATGGATGGGGATTAATCATGGATACTATTAGATTGAATTTAGTAGACTTATTAGGTTTCTTTCCATTTTGCAAGTAAATTGGCCACAGTGTTTTAGTTCAGAGTCTGGGTTTAAAAAACGGGTTCGCATGTAGCCTTAATTTGTAATTGCTAAACTAGATCCACCTATTGGTTGGACTTCGATTTTTTTTAAAAGGTTTGACAGTTATTTTGAATTAGGTTGTCATGTTCGTTTCGCTGAAAAGCCAGGTTGAAAAATACTGTTTGCTGATTTATTATGAGAGAAAAAAATATTATACCGATAAGTTCAAGCGAGCAGATCGGATTTTGGATTTTCCTTATAGGTTTCTATTGGTATTGGATCAGTGATGACAGCTCCTACGGTCCTACCCAGTGCGTTGTACATGTGCGTGCGCTCCCGTGGCTGGACGCGTGTCCGCTCAGATCCCCACCGACCATGCCCTCCCTGTCCGGTGTCCGGTGCTGCAGTGCACCACCCGTCGCGCGTGTTTCCTCGTCATCCCGTGCCCTTTCCGGCGTGTAGGAGATCCATTCCATGGGGATGGGTGGTTGTTGAGACGGGTGTTCTGCGGTTCGGCACTTCGGCTGGGTGTCTGCCACGGCGCGTGACGTGGACTGGGCCCCGCGCCCAACCGCTGCGTGTGTGCGTCAGACTCGCATTCGGCCTCATCTCATCTCTGGTCCCTGCATGGCTGCATGAATCCAGCTTCCCCTCTCAACGCCACCCCCCCTGACTGACCCGCATTGTTTGCGCAGAGATATATAATAATAAAACGTCGGCAGCGCCGCAAATAGACACAGAGTCTCTCTTTGTTCAGCTATGAACGAACGGTGAAAAACTGCTTTCAGATGTAACGTGAAAAAGTTAATTTGGTTGAAACTACTATGAAAACTAATCTCTTTTTTTTATCTCCACTGAAACAACTACCCATTTGAAAAAGTATGGAGATGAAGCAAAAAAACAGGTTCTAAAGTGCTATAAAATATATACTTACACGAAAGTAGCTGATTTTGGAATGCACAATTTCACTGTCGATGTAGCTATGTATAAGATTAAGATCCTACCACGAGTCTGTACTAACAACCCACTCAACCATTCTCAATATATGTATGTTTACCTGATCTACATAGTAGCACATAGCAATATATCTGAATTGAGGGGTATTTTTGTTTATTTTTTACTTTTTGTATAACAACATAGGGGGGTAATTTAGATACAAACTAGTGGTGTTATTTTATATTATGTTTCATTCATAATGATACATGCATATAATTTAGATGTAAATTTAGGAGCTAATTTGTATTATCTTTCATATCAACATAGGTGAGTAATTTAGATGCAAAATTAAAAGATACTTTACATTGTCTTTTATGATTTATATATAAATTCAGGGGTTGTTTAAAAGTGCAGCTATAGATAATTAGGAGGTTATTTTAAATTATATTTATGATGGCAAAGGTTAGTAACTTTAGATGTATAAATGTAAGGGTTACTTTATCCATTTTTCATAAAGATAGAGTTGGGTAGTTTTTTTTTAATATAAAATAGAATAAATGTAATGGTTATTAGAGTCCATGTAATTAGATGCCAGATGTGTCTAATTTTTAGAATTTATCTTTACTTATAAAGCGTTTCATGAGAATTAACATGGATAAAATTAAGACGCCCCAGATTCATCCAGAATCTTCCATTGCTCTCAAAACGGCTAAGCTCAATAAGTGCGTATATGGACTACTACGTTAGGAACTAGTAATCCTTTTGCCTTTTGTTTTTCTCTCGTGACCTCCTGTAAGCACTCCTTTTATTATAAACAAATTTCCAGTAAGTAACGCGGTCAACAAAAATTTGAGCGAAGTACTCAAATTGTCACTAGCCCAAATCTGGCTACAGTGTTCATGCTCCAAAGTCCAAACGAGCAATCAGTAACGTCTTACGAGTTATGTGATTCATCGCTCATCGGAGTATGGGACCAAGCAATCTGGCAAAGCTACAAGTGGACGACACCTGAATCGTACCCCTTTCTTGTATTTGGCACCATTACGCTACAAATCGCCTTCCATCCAGTTCATCATCTTCTGTTTCATCGCTTTTTGTGTGCCCCCATTCAGAGTTTCAGACGGTCGGTCACTCACACACCTAACGCTGATGCTGATCGAATGTTCTGGTTCAGAATCAGATACACGCGAATCCACTCGTACATGCAAAAGCCGTCGTGCAATGGCATTATTTTCATCAACCAACCAACAAATACCAGCCAAAAGGCCACATCGAAATTCCAAGTCCAGAGAGGAAAAAAGTGCGAATCCTTATGTCTCCAGCAGCAACCGGCATCTCCTTGTTTTGTCAAGATCGCAGGACCTTTTATGTTTTTTTTAGTTTTCATCATGTGACACATCCTCCAGTTCCTGTCGAGCAGCATCCAAATTATTGCGCTCGCTCTCCTTTCGGCGACGTAAACGCTTGCCGCCTGCATTGGCCGCGGCAACATTCCTGAAAGCTCCCATCTGTTTGACTGTTTCTTTCCAGTGGACGTCGCCGGAAGCCCCGGAACGGCAGTGAGAAGCTGAACAAAGCACGGGAAGAATCAATAGCACAAGAACCTGCACTTGGTCATCATGCCAAATTATCTGGACGACGATTAAGAATGCACTAGTTCTAGCAAGATGCAACCACAATAACGTGTGCTAATGACAGTGTCAAGATCGAATCTGAATGAAAGTGCAAGGTTGATCCATGCACAGGACCGGGCCAGTACAGGTCTGCCTCCCTGTGCGTGGTTGATGCAATCGGACGTCAGGTACGCAGCGCAGTTCGACAAGTGAGCGCATACCTGTCACCGACCTGTGGCGTGTCGTCCAGGAATGACTGGTCCTACTGGACGACGGAGCCCTCCGGTACCTTGCCGGCGCATGTGGAGCATGCACCAGCGCTAGGGAAGCTCAGGTGCAGGGGCCGTTTTGTGCTGTTGTTCAGCAGAGGAGCATTCTTCTGTTCGATGGTCTGAACTAGCAAACCACATATCTATAAAAAACAGAACAATTTACAATTTGGAATGGAGTAGCTGATAGCTTCAACAGCATGTAACTGCAAAAAATATGGTTCACAAAGTGTATACTACTTTGAACTGAAACAGTATACAAAGTTCTGAGCAACTGCCCAACATAAACATTTTTGCTAATGCATATCTGGTGCTGAATCACTTAGCAATACAGTGCAGCTAAGCAATCAAATAGGCCTTTCTGGCTAACGTGTACAGCTGAAGGCAAAGCGCTAGTGCGCTACTGAATCAGGCAGTAGCATCTGCTTGTACGAGACAATGAGTCCTAGCAATGTTACCCGGTAGCACTATAGAAAAGAGAAACAAGCCTTTCTGACAGGTCTTTCAAAAAATTATCATTTTTAAGAGAAGTTTGGCTTACCCACACAATCCGTATTACGCTTCCCCTAGCCACTTTTCGGATGGCTAAAAGCAATAAATTTTAAAAATTATGCACTAAAAAGTGGACACAGCAGGTTTTGAAACTGGATGTGGTAGCGTATCAGATTTTTCTTTCCAGCAACGACCTAAATCTGTGGCCTACACTTACTTAAAGTACAAATAGTGGTATCACAGTCAATCACCTGATCAAGAAAAGAAACCAAGTTCCAACCAATAACATTTGCTGTTCTGATCTGGATATGGATGTAGACACTAGAAGTGCATGACACATATAATGATTTCAGGACCATAGTAGTGAACAAGCTTTTCCATTTCTGCAAGAAAGGTTCTAAGTGGATCTCTGTCATCTCCACTAGAATTCCCACGACCCTATCCTAATCACTCAGGCTACTTTGGAAAGACACAGACATTAAAAGGACCAACTAATAGTGCTAAAAATGCTTGCATAAGCAATAAGAATAAAAGTAAGCAAGACAACTCGAAGCTAGCCGAGGGCAACCCAGCAGATCTATCAGTTCTCAAGCATTATATTATCACCACAATACTGTTACCTTGAAGGCAAATGGTAATATTAATAGGATAATAGCATAATAATCTCACTACAATACCTCTGGATGGAGCATGCATGTATGCCTCCATTACAACTACCCACTCCACAAATCAAAGAAAGCCATGACTGATGTTGCGTAAGGTAGTCCACATTAAATGTCAAGAGGAAAAAAAACAGCATTACTTTTGTACTCTTATGGACGTTACATATCAGATCTTTGAGTGAAACTGAAAACATTAGTGTTCCAGGTGCCACAGAAATAATGGATCGACATTCAGCATGAGAATTGAGAAGAGCCACAGAATCTAGTACCTTGTATTAACTTCCAAATATTATTTTTCCACGAGATAATGGCCATAAAAAACTCTTCTCATCATCAAAACACCGAGTTACACGAGGAGAGCAAACTGCAGCAAGCCATAATATCCATGTATGAAATATTCGGCAACCAATTGATCAGAGCAGAGCACACCCGGATTTCGCTCTTCAGTTCAAGAAGATCACCACCGAGATCTGTTTGGAACAAGGGAAATATGTCTGCACTTTATCTTCAATCTGAAATAAGCACAAGAACTTCTAAACATGAAGGTACAAAAATCAGAAATTGTAAATGTTACCACTTGAAGGGAACCTGATCGAGTCAGTAAACAGCATATTGATCTCCATTTCTGCAGTCTGACAAGTATCCTAATCCATGCCCACAATGGGAATTTATGCATGTCATGATTACAGATGATGTCATGTAACACAGTGAACCTTAGATACTTGACTCTGAATGAATGGTGCCTGAAACAAGCAAGTGTTGCAAGTAACAAAGAGTTAGTGACATCTAGGACAAGACAAATTATAATGGTTAAACAAATGGGTTGAGACAATCATGAGACCCACAAAGATAGAAAACCCCAACTTCATGTGACACATATGAATGACTCTTCCAAAGCCCTTTACATGTTTGTCTAGACATGCTGGCTTTGCCATGGCGAATCCATTTGCAGATATATACATGTCACAATAGCAGATATATGTGTAGGTCCGACATCTTAACGTGGAAACCATTAGGAATAGTATTGGGGGGATT
This sequence comes from Miscanthus floridulus, assembly GCF_019320115.1. Taxonomy (NCBI): domain Eukaryota; kingdom Viridiplantae; phylum Streptophyta; class Magnoliopsida; order Poales; family Poaceae; genus Miscanthus; species Miscanthus floridulus. Next base: position 41,396,752 of record NC_089591.1, read on the forward strand.
TTCTATCAAAAAAGTGTTCTAGATACTTTACTACAGCTCAATTCACCAGTAATCTCCACATGATACTTTACTACAGCCCAATTCACCAGTAATCTCCACATGAACAGCTGCCGCTGTTAAAATGGTGAAATCTGTACACATCTCTTAATACAATTTCTCTTCTTGTGACTTCAGAGGTAAATTTCATCCAACTGTGGCAGTCATCACAGACACGAAGGTTCTTAATCACCCGAAGAGGAATACAAGGAGGCAAAGTCATTAACCCAAAAGCCACAGCTAACTTCTCACTATGGACAAAAGCAGTAGGGTCTTTCTGCTCTTGCTCTTTTTCATGAAACAGATTAGGGTTCTCTTTCTTGTATCCTATTTTGGCTAACCTATCATTTAGCTCAGACAAAAACTTGTATATCTGATCAGACAAGGGGTGCAACCGATCACCAACAAAGAACGCATGAACTGCATTCTTTACTTCAATCCAGCTTTGACCTGGTTCTTTTCTATTTCCTCTGTCTTTCATCATCTTTCTGACCTTATCCCTGTTGGCCCACTTCCCAGTAACAGCATATGCATTTGATAGGAGGACATACGATGCCGAATCATGGGGCTCTAACTCCAGGAGATGTTTGGCTGCAATCTCCCTAATTTCTATGTTCTTGTGTACTTTACAGGCACTGAGAAGTGTTTGCCAAACCATTGCATCAGCAGTGATAGGCATTTCATCAACAAATCTCTTTGCACGATCAAGTTGACCTGCTCGTCCAAGAATATCCACAACACAAGCATAATGGTCAGGTATTGGATTAAGACCATATACATTAGAAATGGATTTGAAGTAACTAAGGCCTTCCTCAACCAAACCCATATGACTGCAAGCAGCTAACACACCTATGAAGGTGACATCATTTGGTTTCAGACCTTCTTGCTTCATCTGACCAAATAAATCCAAAGCTTCTAGTCCATGTCCATGCTGTGAACAACTTGTTATGATAGTATTCCATGAAACCTCATTCCTCACTGACATTTCAGAAAAAGGTCATCTTGGCATCTTCAATACTGCCACACTTTCCATATATTGAAATCAAAGCATTGGCAACTTCAGTTTCAGAGGTGTGTCCTGTCTTAACAGCTCTACCATGTACTTGTTTTCCTTGTTTTATATCTGCAAGGTTAGCTAAAGCGCTAATAGAGGAAACAAATGTGAACACATTGTACTTGGCACCTGCTTGACCCATCTGCATGAATACCATGAGAGCTTGTTCATAAAGACGACTTTGCCCAAAACCAGATATCAATCCATTCCATGTGATCTCATCCTTGTGTTCAATTGCCTGAAACAAAGAGAAAGCTTCTTCACTTCTTCCACATCTTGCACACAGGTTTACCAACGTGTTCCAAATTGAAATATCAGCTGCATAACCAGAGACATAAACCCGAGCATGAATCTGCAGGCCCTGGCGCATTGCTTTGATTCCAGCACAAGCACTTGCAGTGCTAGCCAGTCCTATGTTATCTGGCCAAACTCCATAGTCCTGCATTTCTTTGAATGTTGCAAGAGCCTCTTCACAAAAGCCATGCTGCACATATCCAGCAACCATTGAGGTCCAAAAAACCACATCTTTTTTATCAAGCATTTCAAAAAAAATTCGAGCTTTATCGAGACAGCCGTATTTAGAATACATATCAATCAAGACACCACTAACATACATATCAGATTCGAATCCATTTTTTATGCTTAATGAATGAATCTGCTCTCCATGTTCAATTTGCCTGCTGCAAGTGCACGTCCTCAAAATGCACGGGTAGGTGAATTGGTTGGGGTGTATACCTGTAGCTTGCATCTGACAAAAGATTTCAAAGGATTTTGCTAGATCACTGATCTGCCCCTATGCCACAAGCATTAACTTCCATAGTACCACGTTTGTCCCATCACCCAAATTGAAGATATCATGTGCTGTTTCAATGTCACCACATTTCACATACAGATCGAGGAGTGAGCCTTCCGTTATGTAATCAAAAGACATACCTGCTTTCAGTGAATATGAATGGAGCTGCTTCCCTTTTTGAAGATCTCCCACAGAGGCACAGGCTGCAAGCAGACTAGCAACTGTCACACAATCAGGCCTGAGCCCTGAGAATTGCATCTCATCAAAAATCTGCAAAACACGCTCACCATGTCCACACTGAGCATGTCCTGAGATCAATGTATTGAACGTCACTCTATCACAGAACAGCATGTCACAAAATACCCTTTCTGCTAGCTTAAAGGATCCATATCCTAAGTAAAATGCAATAAGTGCATTGCCCACACAGGTCTCCGAACAGAATGCTTGCTTGCAAACTTGGGTATGGATCATCCGACCTTGTGCAAAAAGTTTTCCTTTAGTGCAAGCACTCAGCACACTAGACAGAACATACGGCGTAGGAACAACAGCACTCCAATGCATCTGGCTGTAAAGCCTGAAAGCTTCCTTCCCAAGACCATTCTGTGCATACCCTGACAGCATGGCAACCCATGAGACATGGTCCCTGGAAGAAAGCTCCTTGAACACCTGCCTTGCCTGCCACACGAGCCCATTCTTGGCGTACAGATCAATCAGCAGGTTGCCTATAAGGCAGTCAGCCCCAAGGCCATGCACGACTGACATCGCGTGGATCTCCAGCACGAGCGGCCATCGGTTGCCTCGCCCCCTGCACGCCTGCAGGGCACAGGCGAGGTCCGCAGAGCCCAGGGCTCTGTGATGGCTAATCTTGGCAGCGACAAGCGAGTGGAATTTCTCTGGGTCGTCATGCACGAAGAATCTGGCAAGCGATCGGTGCAGCGAGGCTGCCACTTCCCGGCGTGTCATTCTGCCGAACACCTTGGCCACGACGCAGTCGAGGTCATCATCCGGAGGGCCAAGAAAAAGTATCAGCCTGTTCGGGAGGCCGTATCGTACCGTGGATTATTTACTGCTGGCTAGTTTGGTGTGAGAGAAAAACACTGTTTCCGGCTGGAAATTTACGATCGTTATGTCCCATACAAGTTAAATGTAATAGCTCAAAGCAGGTTTTATACTAAAACATAGTAGATAAACAATTCAAAGTACGGTGTCTAATGCAACTAAAATTAATTATTGAGAGTAATAATAATCTACAATTAAAAGGGCATGAAATATTAAAGAGTAGCATACCAGCAGTAACTAGTGAGCAGTCAACAGATGGAGATTGGACAGTCTCCTACCCTCTCTGCGCACGGTGCCTAGGCCGCCAGTGCAGGGGCGGGGGGAGGGGGGCCTGAGGGGCTGACCGCCTGGGGAAAATCTGGCTGTGGGTTCGGCCGACTGCAGAGCACCGGTGGCCGGCTGGGGCCGAGCAGGTGGGAGGCGGCGGACGGGGTATGGCCGAGCGACAAGATGGCAAGGTGCGGATGGCGCCACCACGGCCGATTCAGCGAACGCGAACGGAAGAAGAGACAGAGGCGGGGATCGGGACTTCGGGAGGGAGCGGCCGAACGGGCCTGTGCTCCTGTGCGTTACTAGGACCTTCAAAGGCGCGATTTTTCATGGGCTGCAAGGGGAACTACAAAACTATCGTTTTATCTGTGTCACTAAACTATCGTTTTGATTTTTTTTTCTTAACTTCAAAATTAGACTTCCTATATCCATTGAACTCTCACCTCTTTTCAAATCACCCCTCTACTTTAGACTGATTTTGAAAACAGTTTTTTCCCTTTTTATTAAAGAAGTCTGGTAAATACTTGATAAGATTTTTAATCAAAACAAATATCTCTAAGCTTTCATAATATATAGAGACAGATTAGGATACGATAAATTTATATAAAATATTTATAGATCATAGATACCATAGAAAAATAGATTTATCTTTAGAAAAATAGAAAAGATATAAAAAATTCTCAAAACATTCTAATATATGTATACTAATATATTACTATAAAATAGAGTAAGAATTTATAACATGTCACCTAATAAATTTCCACTCACTTTATATCTTCAGCCTGTTCGTTTCATCGTAAACGATCGTGGATTATTTACTGCTGACTGGTTTGGTGTGAGAGAAAAATATTGTTCCAACTTATAATCCACGATTGTATACGAGCAAGCAAACATGCTACTTATCCCTTAGCTGCTCTTTTAAAAACAGATCTAACGCATGAGAATCATTCAACCATATGTGACACATGGGCTCAGATTGAACGGTTGACACAGCCATTTATATGTAGTTCTAGCAAACCCATAATATCGAGGCTGGCCCTCTGGCCTATTAACCTTGCTTTTGTGTGTCAGATCAACTACCCAATGAATCGAACCACAATAACCGACATCTCTCTCATTTGTCAAGAATCAAAGGACCTTTCTTTTTTTCCTTTTTCCTTTTTTTTGACACCGCAGTAAGGCCAGCCATAACGTTCCTACGTGTCTTGTAGCCTCAGTCTTACCCACCTGACAAAAATAGCAAACTCATCTTGTTAGATACTTACAGAAGTGTCAGAGTCTTGTATAGAAGATGTTATAGCTTGGCTGGCAAAAAGCATGAAGCTACTAGTTTTGTGAGAAAAAAGAAGGTAAAAGCAACATGTGGAGAGGAGAGAGAAGAGGGATAGGGACACTGAATGAAAAAAGTCTACTTAACCCGTTCAACTATTGGTGGTTGTCTACTTCACCTCCTCATCTATAAACCAGACATTCTACACCTCGAACTATTGAAAAATGTCTAAATAACCCCCTAAAACGGTTTTGAAAGTGGTTTTACTGACGTAGCATATTCAAAAGTCTATATAACCCCCTAACCTATCAAGGGTTGACTGCATGACCCTTCAACTATAAAAGATGATATTTAATCCCTTAAAGCATCTAATAATGTTCAAATGATGGTCATGTAAGGTTATTTGGATATCGTATCCCACCACACTTGCTTAAGCACACATGCTTGCACATAGTCCTATTGGCTGCCTCCCTCTCTGAACTCTTTTCAGGCTTCTGCTAACCCCCGATGTGGGAGGGGCTGAACGATGACGATGTAGACGTGGCGTGTTTGAGCTCAATGCTATCGACGAGTGATGGGAGATGAAGCAAGAGACAAGATGTCACATGCTATTCGTTGGGCGATGGATCAGCCTAGAAAGAGTAGGGAGGTGAAGGCAACAATGGCCTGCGTGCAAGCATGTGTGTTTAGACTAATGTGGCAGGATACGATGTCCAAACGACCATAGCCCACGAGTCATTTGAACATTATTTGATGCTTTATAGGCTATAATATCATGTTTTATAGTTAAGGGGGTCATGCAGTCAACCATTGATATGTTAGGGGGTATATAGACTTTCTTATTATGCCATGTCAGCAAAACCACATTCAAAACCGCCTCAGGGGATCATTTAGACGTTTTTCAATAGGTTGAGAGGTAGAATACCTGGTTTTATAGGTGATGGGGTGAAGTTGACAACCACCAATAGTTGAGGGGGTTAAGTAGACTTTTTCCAAAAAGAAATTGTTGCTTGCGTTGTGTGTACAGTTGTCTCAACGAATGCTTGAACATTGCTTTTGTAAGACTACTATTGTTGAAACTGCCCTAGCTGACTTCTCTCTTAGTTTTGTCAAGAATCGAAGTAGTTGCTTGGAAAAAAAATATAGGTGGGGCGAAGTGCAACAAGGAAATGAACCAAAAATGTATCGTATTCACAGCACACTACATTCAAATAGTACAATCACACAAATCATAGAAAAACGCTGCAATCACACGTTATGGCAAAAAGTAGACGAGAAACACAAGATGTTACCTCAAATTTGAAGAATAAACTAGTAGTTCTTGATCAGTTGAGCCAGCAGCAGGCCAGCACATTGCCGGCCGCCGATGCAGCGGTGTGAGGCGAGCGCCAGGCGGGGGCGCAGGGCCGCGGGGGCAGGCGGCTGGTGGACGGCGACCCGACCAGCTCCTCGCCGAGGGTGTTAGCGCGTCGTCGATTCAGAAAATGGGGATGGGCCACTGGTTTTCAGTTGGGCTCAGGGAAGGAGGAGTGTGCGACGTGGGCTTTGATGGAATGATGGGCCTCTCACCTCTGCTGGCCGCCTGGGCTAAAGTGAAGGAAAATCCCATCCCCATCTCCTGGTTTCTTGCTCTCCAGCGCCGTAGTCGCTCTGCTCGTGCTCAGCTGCTCGCTACTCCTCGCTGCCGGGCGCCGGGGACCGGGGTTAGGGAAGAAGCGGGGGTCCGGGGGTCTGAGGCGAGCTTGCCGGTAGCTGGGGCGCCCGCCCCACCCCGCCCCTAGGGTGGCTCCGCCACTGAATCGAAGGACCTTTCTTTTTTCTTTTTGGGACGTCCTCGAATTCCTATTGAGTAGCACCCAAATTGGCAGATTCCGAGATATCCAGAGAGAACAAAACACGGGACGAACCAACCAAACCACAAGAACCTACACTTGCACAGCGACGAGATATCCAGAGTGTACTAGTTCTAGCTAGCTGCAAGGACAAGAACAGTTCGAATCACATTGTCAAGAACTCAAGAGCGAATCCGAATGGAGCTACGGAAGTGCATGGTCGTTGATCCATGCGTGGGGCCGGGCTACCTAGTAGAGGTCTGCCTCCCTGTGCGTCTGGATGACGCAGTCAGACGTCGGGTACGCGACGCAGGTGAGCGCATACCCGGCACCGACCTGCGTGTCGTCCAGGAACGACTGGTCCGACTGGTCGACGGAGCCCTCCAGCACCTTGCCGGCGCACGTGGAGCACGCACCAGCGCGGCAGGAGTAGGGCAGCTCGACACCGGCCTCCTCGGCGGCGTCCAGGATGTAGCTGTCCTCTTGCACGTCGATCACGCTCTCCTGCCCTTCGGGGCCGACGAGCTTCACCTTGTAGACGGCGGCGACGCGCAAGTCTTGCCTCGCTCTGAAGCCCGGCAAGGTCGGCACGCTCCTTGTCGTCCCTGGGAAGCTCAGGCGCAGGGGCCGTCTTGTGCTGTTGTTCAGCAGAGGCGCGCTCTTCTGTTGGATGGTCATGAAGTTGCAGAGAACTGGGGATGTGAAAGTTGCCATCTTTGGGTGCTTGAGACCTGTAAAACTCGTAATCAGAACAGAAAAGTTATTGGGGGTTTACTGTTTCTAGGTCATAGCTGATAGCTTCAACAGCATGTAACTGCAAAAATTATGGGTCACAAAGTACATACTATGAATTGAAACATTTTCCGAGCAGCTACCCAACATAAACATTTTTTTTCCCCGAAGCATCCTCCGAAAAGGGCAGAAAGTAAGGAGTTCCCGCTATTCACTATAGGTAGAAAAGAGTTGGTCCAGTTTGTAAGAAAAACCGGGCCAAAAAGCATACAATGAACGGTTTATTAAGGAAAACTCAACTAAAACCTAAGTACACCCGGCCAGATGACCAAACCCAATCAAACCACATAACACACAACAGCAACCTGGATATTGATGTAGACACTAAGTTTTTTTTCCCCTCAAACACGCATAGACATTAGAAGTGCATGACACATATCATGATTTCAGGGCCATAGTAGTGATTAGTGAACAAGCTTTTCCATTTCTGCAGGAAAGGCTCTATGTGGATATCTGTCATCCCCACTTGAATTTTCATGAGTCATGACCCTATCATAATGAGTCAGGCTACTTTGGAAAAACACAGAACATTAAAAGGACCGACTAATAGTGTTAAAAATGCTTGCATAAGCAATAAGAATAAAAGTAAGAAAGACAACTATCATGGCATGCATTGCATCCTTTAGGAATCTGCAGAAGCAGAACAAAGACCAAGAGGATTAGTTATTGACACACTTTGTATCCTTCAATTAAGTGACGCTACTTCTCGTCACGAGGATTATTTGCTGAAGATCAGGTTTGTTGTTTGGCTGTTTACAAAGACCAAGAGTGAACCTTTTTGCTTTCTTTCCCGGCTTTAGGTGTGTACCTTTCACTTCTCTATAAATGAAATAGGCACAATCTCGTGCCTGTTCGTTTCTTAAAAAAACGCTCTGCATAACACTGTCAGGTAACTCCTGAAAAAGACCAGACAGAGGACACAGTATCGGTGAATTCAATGGCCCAGTACCTATGTTAAGCATTCCAACACACAGATGAGATGACAAACTCAACCACATTGGCCATTTTCCAACCAGTTCAGGACAACTGACAACTACATCGCCATTCAGTAGTATCCACTGTTGGCCTGAATGTAGCGCAGAACACATTGCATTTAAAGATTACTACTCAGATTTGACCGCCTACTTGGATTCAAAATAGGGAACTAAAATTTCAACAAAGCGAGAAGAAAACTACGCATACTCATTCTGCCATTCAGAAACACGAAACCTACGGCACTTCAGGCTCTTCTTCATCACTAATAACTGAAAGATGCAAAGGGCTAAGCTAGTCGCTCCACTGCTGACGGCCTGGGAAACTAACGCGAGAAGTACAGGCCAGAAATCCGGTGCGGCGGTTCGCCCAGAAGCCTTCTTCTCAAGTTCCCGTTCCCGGCAGGCCGTGCCCGTGCATTATCAGATAAGAGACGGATAATACGAGCAGGGCAGAGCAAAGCTTACCTCGCAGCCGCAGGTGCGCGGGCAATTGGACCGGACCGTCGTCTCCGGTGCAGGCGCGAGGCGGCGAGGGATGGGCGCGGAAGAAGAAATGGAGCGGTCACGGCGGCTTGGGAATTGGGATGGGATACTACGGATTAGAGTGGAAATTGCTGCGACTTGAAGCATGGCGGCGTGGCGCCGAGCCAGCGGGCGTGACCACCCGCGTGGCACCCCGGGGCCCACGCCCATACGGCCATGGCGTGCTCTGGATGGGTCTGGGCGGCGCTTCTCTGGCCGGCGGGCTCCCTGCCAACACCATCCTGTCCTGTGGGCGGTTCACAGAGTCGGTCCGTTGGGTCGGACAAAAGGTGGGCTAGTCCGCGTCCGGATTTGGCTGTGGGCTGTGGCTTGCTGGCAGCCCCGTGACCGTTGCATTCCTGCTTGCTGTCACGAACCCGTGCCAATCGCCAATTCCTCCTATTTTATGCAGGAAGTCAATTAAGGTTGTTTTACTCCCTCTGTTCAAAACTACTGGTGAACATGGACGTACGACATGCGACATGCACGTGTTTTAAAAAATATTTATCAAGATGGATTAGTATAGAGGTCAAATGTTTAACAAGTCAATTACTATATCGTATAAAAAATATTCCTACTCTGTTGGCCACATATACAAGATGTATGATAATACTCATAGCACGTGTTTGTCAAAAAAAAAAAAAAATCTTCATAGATGTATAACAATTAATGTTTTGATAACACAATTCATATGCTTGAGGCTCCATTCCCCACATGTACACCTAATTATTCTTGCCCTTGGTCTTGGTTAGGTCCATGTTCACATCAACAATCTTCCTTCCAATATCTTTGCCACCATGGTATTTTGAGTCAGCAAACAAGGAATAACCTAAACTTGATTAGATTTAGATCATTTTGGGAAATATAGTGAATCAATTATAGTGCATAATTGTGGCATGCCAGATCAGAATGATTCCATGAGAGCTTTGGGACATAGTAAGTTTTCTGTGGAATGTGACTTGGATGTATAATATTCCTTCAGTAAAATATCAAACACGGTAAAAATAATAAATTTCACAAGTTTGATAAGAAACTCAATTGATAAAACAAGTTATATTTAAGCTAAACAAGGATGTAATCAAATCAACTTACATTGGGAAAACCAGAGACGCGCAAGTCAACAGAATTTTACTATAACCTATAATAAATTTAACATTAATACTAAAAGAATGGGGGTTTGAAAGTACCAAAATCTAAGCTTATCTATATACCAAACCTCCATAATTATCAAATAGCCTGCACCCAAGAAAAACAAACAAGATAACAGCGAAACACACTTACTTTCCACACAATCCATGGGAGATGCTTGCACAAGTGCTTCAAATAGATTTTCCGCAGGAAGAAGAGCCTCCCATAATCAGCACAAGAAGCGCAAGCAACAACAGCAGGGCCCTATTTTAGGAGAAAAAAAATATTTTAGAAGGATTCACAGCATATAAACCTGTAACTCAGTAAGCTTCATAAATGGAGCGCTAGTTCAAAATAATCCCAGTGGGATGCATATCAAATGGCTTTGGAAGGGCTATGCGAGAAGCAATTTATTCCTAGAGTTATATTTAAATGGATATGTGGTTATCCCACCATGAGTTTAGCCAAATGCAATAAATTGCAACTTCACAATTTGTAAATCTGTCTCTTGTGGCATATATTTCCATATGGCAGCATGCATATCCAAAACTGACCGACAAACTATTCCAGCACTCTACATCTGGTTACTTGCATTTTGACCTAACCATCTGTTCTCAATGTCAAATTTTTTAATTAACTTATTAAGAGCCAATGACCTGTCAATGCTTTCATGATTGTGATCAAGAATCAGGACTGAGAGTATTGTATAAGGGAAAACGGTGTTTTTGCCCCTGTCCAGAGGTTCAAATGTGATTTTACCCATGTGTTTTTCAACTTTGTGATTTTACCCCTGTTATTTTGAAACGAAGGAGCCGTTTGCCCCTGGTTTGGATGTCCGTTATTTAGAGGCGGATTAAACGATTAAAAAAAACAAAACACATAAAATCATATGCAAAATGACTGAAATACCCCTTCATCTTCATTCTTATCCGCTCGTTCTCTTCGTTGCTGTCTGCTCGCGACTGACGCGAAAGCTCCGTGCGGACAGAAGACCGGCGACCGCGCCCCGGCGGCCGAGCACCGTCGCGCCCGCGCGCCCCTGCGCCCGCCGGCCATGGTGCTCCGGCAACCCCGCGCCCGTGCGACGGCGGCCCTCGGCGACCTCGCCCGCCGATCATGGCGCTCCGGCAACCCCGCATCGGCGCGACGGTGGCCCTCGCGACCTCGCGCCGCCGGTCATGGCTCTTTGGCAACCCCGCATCGGGGCGACGTGGGCTCGGAGCGGCCTGGGACGCGAGGGCGGGCGGCGGCGGTGCTTGGCCGCGGCTGCCGGGGTGCCTGGCGACGTGGGCGCGGAGCGGGCCGGGGCGTAGGGGTGGGCGGAGCGACATCAGGGCTAGCGGAGCAGGCGGCTCCAGTGCCTGGACGCGGCTCCTGGCCATGGCTCCCGGTGACGCCTGGCAGCGGGTCTCCGCGGCGCCCGTTTGCGGCTCCCGGCGGGTCTCTTCTCGGCGTGGCTCGGGGCACCTGCCTCTAGTTCTTCTGGGCACAGGAGTGTACGTCCGTAACGGCGCCAATCCCTGCTTCGAGCCGGCGGCAGGGCACCACCTGTTCGATGGCGACGGCATGGTGCACGCGGTCCGCATCCGGAACGGCGCCGCAGAGTCCTACGCCTGCCGGTTCACCGAGACGGCGCGGCTCCGGCAGGAGCGCGCCCTGGGAAGGGCCGTCTTCCCCAAGGCCATCGGCGAGCTGCACGGCCACTCCGGCATCGCGCGCCTGGCGCTCTTCTATGCGCGCAGACTCTACGGCCTCGTCAACCCGTCCCATGGCACGGGCGTGGCCAACGCGGGGCTTGTCTACTTCAAGGTCCGACTCCTCGCCATGTCCGAGGACGACCTCCTGTACCAGGTGCGCGTCACCGCCGACGGCGACCTCCGAACCGTGGGGCGGTACGACTTCGACGGGTAGCTCGCCAAGGTGCGCGTCCATGATCGCACACCCGAAGCTGGACCCGACGTCCGGTGAGCTGTTCACGCTCAGCTACGACGTCCACTGTCCCGTGTCCCCTACGGCTTCCACGGCACCTTCATCGGCGAACGGGAGCTGGAGGCCCAGGCCTGATGATGATTTCTTGATTCCTTGGTTCTTTCTTGACACTGATGACGACGACTGATGATCGATCGATCCATGCCCCGCCGCCGCGCTCCTCCTCCTCTGTTTTCGGTTCCTGGAGCAGCTGGAAACAGGGGAGGGGTGAAGAAGCAGGGGATGGGGGAGAAGGCTGTTACCAGAGGGAGCTTGAGCCCGTACATAGGAGGTCCCCGGAGCCTTATTCCCCATACCAGATTGCAAGTGAATTTTCAGGTGATTGCAGCTCAGTAGTACAGTAGATTCTTTGGGGGTGAATTTTCAGTCGAAAAGTAAAGATCAGTCGGGAATGACTGACCTGAAGTCCTGAACTCAATGGAGTGAGTGAAAAATGTGGTGTCAGTTAAAAAGACACGAGTCAAGTCAGTCAAGTGTTTCCTTCCTTCCTAGCAAGAAATGTCTGATGACCTCCAGTAAAAAAAGCAAAGCAAAGAAAAGAAGAACCACTAGTATACGAATCAGGGTAAAATCACAATTATGCATAACAAATAGGGGCAAAATCGCATGGGCATTCATATCCTTTTGTACAAAGTTTAACACCGTTAGGGGTGGATGACGGAGCAAGGGCAAACTGGTGCTTCATGAAATGGCACAGTAGGGGTAAATTCACAAAGTCAAAAAAATAGGGGCAAAATCACAATTTCGATACAAAATAAGGGTACAAACGCAAGAGCCCCATGGTATAATATATACGTGCAAATATGCTGTTCAAGATGATCATGTTTTGACAAAGTTAGTATAGTTTAGGCTCTAATGGAAGAAATTGTGCTATATCAGCCATGAGTGTGAAATGTTGACTTTTCGAAATCCATAACTTTTGCTATAGATTTAGATATACATTATGTCTAGATATATAGTAAAAATAATATACGTAGAAAGACCAAAACGTCGTATAATTTGGAACAGATAGAGTACTAGGCTCCTTTTCTTGGTTTTTGATGATCCTACGAGCCACTAGCCTCTTTTTTTATTGCATCCACCTTTGCAAACCTTTTCCCCCTTAGTTTGAGATCTTCTTTCACTTTTAACACCAATATGCTTTATAATGACATTCTTAGAGTACGATTAATAATAGAGGCCACAGCTAGTTATATACATATTTACTGTTTATTTACTATTCCGTCTGTATAGTTGTTGGCTAGAAGAACATATTTCATCATTACTACATGATCTACATTTTCCCTAAACTTATAAGTTACAACCTATTTATCTTCTATTTTCTCAATCTCAGTATAAAATTTTCACTCACAACTCTTTTATTATACTTACTTTTATTTTCACATTTATATTTAACATTGGCACGTCCTCTTTCACTACTGTAGGGTAGACAATATATATATGTTAGTCCAACTGGCAAGCCATCTACATGGTCTGACAGGAAAGAATTACTTACATAGTATATCTTTCTTTATTGCATGAAACTTACTATGTTTATGTTGATTCACACTCTTTTTTATTATAAATTACATGAACAAATCATTTAAGTTGCAACTTTAACTCTAAATGTGTACATGCTGCAACACATGTAGTTTGTTATATAATGACATAGTCTACGTGGGTAATATAAAAACAGAGATGTGTCATTTTTTCATAATGGTAGTGGATAAAAGCACGTTTATGATTCAAATGGGAAAAATACTGTAGATGTGAAATTACATTTCTGCCCCTAGAAAGTGTAGCTGTCATTTCTTGTCATACGAAGATTGGCAGTGCAGTTGGTGCGGCTGCCGCCTTGAAAGCTCTAGTTTGGTTTTGGTTAATTGATGAAACCCTAAGTGCTAACCTAGTTTATCAAGATGATTATGAGATAGGTAGCACTACTCCAAGTGATGAAGCAATGGCAAAGATCATGACAATGGTGATGGCATGGTGATGGTCAAATGCTTAAACTTGGAAAAGAAGAAAGAGAAAAACAAAAGGCTCAAGGCAAAGGTATAAAATGTAGGAGCCATTTTGTTTTAGTGATCAAGACACTTAGTGAGTGTGATCACATTTAGGATAGATAGCCATACTATTAAGAGGAGTGAAACGCGTATCGGAATGCGGTTATCAAAGTGCCACTAGATGCTCTAACTCATTGCATATGCATTTAGGATCTCGTGGAGTGCTAACACCCTTGATAATATTTGTGAAAATATGCTAACTCATTGCAAGTTCGGCGGGATTCGACGCTTTCGGGAAAATGAAATGCCTATTTTCTATTGCGCCGGATGCAAAATTCTTGGTGGTTGGCACATTTAAGCAAGGGTGAAGAAGTTAGAGTTGAAATGGAGTTGGTTGAAATGAGGCTGGCGTCGGTCTACTGACCGGACGCTGGGTCACTCAGCGACCGGACGCTGAAAGGCTGCGTCCGGTCGAGCTGTCAGACGGCACAGTGGCTAGGGTTGAGCACCGGATGCTGGTCTACGTCCGGTCAAGGTGGACCGGACGCGTCCGATCGAAAAAACATGCCTTGGGGAGCTTACTGGAAACGACCGGACGCTGGGGCTTCGCGTCCGGTCAGTTTTACCGGAGCGTCCGGTCAGCTTCACAGCCGTTGAAATCTGACGAACAGCGTTTGAAGCTGGTGACGCGTGGCGTCCATCGAGCGACCGGACGCTGAGGGCCAGCGTCCGGTCATTATGACCGGTGCGTCCGGTCAGAGCGCGTTTTGCCCAGTGAAGGGGTATAACGGCTCTATTTGATGGGGGCTCTATTTATAGCCCCATGGCCGGCTCAAGGGACATCTTTTGCACATTTTCATTGACATAGCAACCTTGTGAGCTTAGCCAAAGCCCTCCCACCCATCTCCATCATTGATCCATTGTCATTGTGAGATTGGGAGAGAATCCAAGTGCATTGCTTGAGTGATTGCATCTAGAGGCACTTGGTATTCGTGTTGCGCTGCGGATTTCGCTTGTTTCTCTTGGTGGTTGCCACCACCTAGACGGTTGGAGCAGCGGTGAAGGATCGGCATGAGTTGGTGATTGTTCGTGGCCGCCTTCGGTGATTGTGAGGGGAGTTGTACCTTCCCCGGCGGAGCGCCGATAGGTAACTCTAGTAAATTACTCGTGTCATTGAGTTACCTCACTTGTGGGTTGGTTTTTGCGGTGTCCAATCGTGTGGACGAGGTTTGTGAAACACCTCTTAGCCACCGAACCACCAAGTGTTGGTCGACACAACGGGGACGTAGCATGTTGGCAAACACGTGAACCTCGGGAGAAAATTGATTGTCTTTTGTCTTTGGCATTCTCCCGGTGATTGGCTATATATTCATCTTGTGATTGGTTCATCCCCTACACGTCGGTATAATCATCTTACTCACTTATTTACATTCTTGCAAACTAGTTGACACAAGCTCTTTAGTGTAATTAGAATTGAGAGCTTGCTTTATTATTTATATTCATCTAGTTGAGCTCTTTAGAGTAGCAAGGTTGAGAGCTCTTAGTGAGTAATTACATAGCAAGTTTGTGTGCCTAAGTAATCATTGCAACTAGAATTGTTGGATAGGTGGCTTGCAACCCTTGTAGAGCTAGAGCAAGTTTGCATTACACTATTTGTCATACTAATCAAATTGCTCTAGTTGATTTGTAGATTTTTAAATAGGCTATTCACCCCCCCTCTAGCCATATTAGGACCTTTCACGCCTGGAGCCAGCAAACGAGTGGTGGAGAGCATTCCACGTAATTGAGCATTCAAGTTTTTTTTATTTTCTCCATCGATGGTTCCAGAGTGGCATTTATACCAGCACTGCTCCTCATCGAATCCCTTTATTTTGGGATTTTTTTTAAACTATAAACGTGCAATTAAATTTGGACAGAAGGAGTATGTGGGTACTTTGATTTTATTTTTGTCTAATTAATTAACTTGGTAGTTTTTTTCAGGCGTCGAGAGTTAATGTGTGGAGGCTTTTCTTTAAAAATTATCACACACTACTACATAACACACAATCTCCGCTGACCTATCACTGTCGGGTGTGCCGGAGTCGGCAGTGATCTAGCTTCACTATCGGGTTGTAAGTCTAATTAAGATCCGGAGAATAATTGAGATCCTATATATTGATCCAGGACATGTTTATTCTAACATAGCTGATGGGCAGTGCACATGTTTAGTGGCGATGACTCATTTGATGGAGATCATCTGGTGTGTATGCTTTTCATTTATTGTACATCGACGAAACACATTACTGTTTTGTGTAACACGTGCATTTCAATACTTTTTTGCTTCATTGGTACCGCGTAGAGCTTCACACCCGTAAGCAACTAGAGTCCGGGATTATAGGACCACAAGAGAAACTAGCCGACTTCATCATGGTTGAGGTTGTCGTATAAAATAGAATGTTCAACATTTTGTGTATGGGCATAGTGTGATTGTACAAACACTATGTTCTAATTTTATTCGGGGCTTCCAATAGCTAATGGAGAGCCCCAGCCAGCCCAACCATTCAGGTCCGCGCAGCTGACGCGCGTGTAGGTGGGGGCCTGCTACGAACCCAGCCGATCGGATGCATAAAATCCCAAGTCAAGCTACGCAAAAAGATTTTTGTCGCGACGTTGCATAGAAATTAGTCATCGGATGAATTAAAATATATTTCGTTACCGCATAGAAACCTCTCCGCGAGCTCGACGTTCTGGCTGACATAACCTAACAAAGCTGACGCATGCATGCATACACGCATCCAATCTAATCTCTTTTTTTTTCATTATAATTTCTCAAAGAAGCATCCGATTTAAAAACGGTTTTACCATTGAACTCCTAACATTTTTGTGCACGATTCAAGATCCAATGTGAATAATTTTTTTGAAAAATTTTAAAATTCATAAATTTGCGCATTAAGATATAGAGTTTTATGCTTCCGTCTAAGCATAGAATCTCGTGAGCGAGCGCATAGAAACATTAAGATGATCTTGTCTTCTCCAAAGTTTGAAATTTGAATGATGGCACGTGGTGGCCGATTGGATGCATATAATCAATGGTCAGGATGCGCAGAAAAGTTTTTTTGCACCGATGTTGCATATAAATTATAGTTGGATGAATAAAAATTATTTGTGTTACCTCGTAAAAAATCTCTCCGTGAGATGAGCATTCCACCTGATATCACTGTGATTGCCTCCACCATCATGCTTCTCACTATAGGGATGCATAATTAACATGGGACACAATCCATACAACCCTCACAAAACCCTCTCCTCTGGGTATTAATTATTTGAAAACTGTGATTGCACACACCCACACCATGCTTTCCACTCGGGGATGTATAACTAATACAGGAACAATGCCATAGAACCCTCACAAAATCTCCCCTCTAGGTATTATTGTTACAAAAAGCCTAATTGCACCAATCCACACAATGCTTCTTTCTAGGCTGTTCAATTAATAGGCACTACTAGAAATATCCACTTCTATAACAAAAATCTTAATGATGAATCCGAAACTGTCATAAAAAGCGTTTTTTATGACGAATATTTCTGTTTCATCATAGATCAGTGGTGACGATCCTGCAACCTACCCTTTCTATGACGAAATCAGACACTGTC
The DNA here is from genome assembly GCF_019320115.1 of Miscanthus floridulus. Lineage (NCBI taxonomy): Eukaryota > Viridiplantae > Streptophyta > Magnoliopsida > Poales > Poaceae > Miscanthus > Miscanthus floridulus. The sequence goes on from NC_089591.1 coordinate 41,414,089, forward strand.
ACAAAAAACGTCATAGAAGAGCGCAGGGTTTCGTCACAGATCACTCGCGCGACTCATCTGTGATGATCCTCTTTAGAACTGTGATGAATAGGGCTTTGTCATTAAACAATGCATAGAAACCTATAAAACCCTACCCATAGGATAGGGTAATTATACCCTGCTTTTTTACTAGAGGATGTTTATTTAATACAAGAACAATGCATAGAAACACATAGACCCTTCCTACTGGGGGAGGGGGCCTATTATAACCAACACTGTAACAGCCCATACCCGCACCATGCTTTTCACCAGGGGATATTTATTTAATAGAGGAACAATGCATAGAAACTTTACACCATGCTTCCCTCCAAGGACATATTTAATTAATAAAAAAATAATGTATAGAAACATATAAAACACTAACCACTAGGTGTAGACTATCTAATGGTCCCAACTCACAACATGCATAGAAACTCAGTCAAACAAAATATTAAAACCCAACTAATGTTACATAGAAACCAATAGTTTTCCTCATGTCATCCAAGCGTATAAACATAACATATGGAAAACTAACTTTTTACATTAACACACCAAGTACATCAAGATCACACTACGCCACCACCACAAGCCAAGGAAGTTGCAAGCCATGTCCTATGTCTGAGCCACCATTGACCTCTCATAACAATTGGAGAGGAATCCTTCCAACCATCCTACATCACAACAAAGACATATAAACATGTTTGAGTAGGCGTAGAAAACTTACAACAGCCATGCATATAATCCCTGATCAAGGTGCACAGAAAAGTTTGTTGCGCCGACGTTGCATAAAATATAGTGGTTGGATGAAGACAAATTACTTTTGTTGCTGGTTTGCATCTCCATTTTTATTGTATGCATAGAAACCAATTGTTTGGTGCATAATAATCCATTCAGCTAGAATCAAATATAAAAGTGTTTCATGCATAATAACCCACTAAGGGGTGTTTAATTAATAGATGAACAATGCATAGAAACCCATAAAACCCTTCCCACTTGATGGGACAATTATTACAAACTTCATAACAACCCCAACCGATCAACTACATAAAGATCACGCTACGCCACCGCCACTAAGCAAAGGAAGTCGTGGACGTCGCAAGCCATGTCCTATATCCGAGCCACCGTTTACCTCTCACACCAAATGGATGAATTCATTCTAGCCATCCTACATCACAACAAAGGCATATAGAAACATGTTTTAGTAGGCGCAGAAACCTTACAGCGGCAAGACAGAAATATAAACATATTTTAGCAGGCGCAGAAACCTTACTAGATGTGACCAACTGAAACCTACTGAAATTAATGTTTGCTACATTAATGTAAAAATCACGGCCAAAAAACTAGAAAATTTATAGCTTGCTAGATGTGACCAACATATCATACAATCAAAATACATGAAAACAAACTGCAAGAGTCATTATTGATAATTGTATAGAAATCTGTAACATCAAAGTATAGAAATATCATCCAGTGATGTATAGAAGTCTTCCTAGAATGCATGGATAATTATTAATACAATGAATAGAAATGTGTTCCGACATTAAATATAAATGTGCTTCAACAATGTATAAAATTGTGTTCCAACAATGTATAAAATGTTCTCCATCATTGTATAGAAATTCTAGATGATTTCTTGCTTACACTGTTGGCTCAAGAAGCATAGAAATAAATAAAATCAAAGTACATGAAAACAAACTGTGAGAATCATTATTTATCTAGTATTTGTAGAAACCTGCACTGACCATCATAAATAAATATTTTATTCGGTCAAATTGCCAAATCATAATTGCTATGCATAAAAACTTATGTATGGAAGCACAGAAATAATTTGTCTCTAAATGGATGCATCAATGTTGCATAGAAAACCGTGCTTGCTTGCATTGCTAGCTCTTCATTTGCTGCAACCCATGTTCGTGCAAAGCTGCGACCAAATCGATTTAAAACATGGCATAGCAACTATGGCTTAAGAAGCAACTACTTCCTCTCGACTGCATAGCAAACATTCTTGTTCATGCAAAAACCAATGGTTGCTTGTTTACACGGTTGGTTCAAGATGCATAGAAATAAAAAAAATAAAATGCACATAAACCTTGTTGTGACCCAAGCGAGAGGCGAGGTTGGATCCACAAGGGGAAGGGGCCATCGTCGCCATCGGTGAGGGAGAGGGGAGGGGCGTTGTGCAGGGGGTGTCGCCGAGTGGAAGGCAGGGGCCGTCACAGTCGCTGTTGATGCCGTCGAGGGGGCAGTACATGGCCACCAGAAGATCCTCAAGCAATTAGTGATGCTGCATCACCTGAAAGCCAACAATAATGTATAGAAATGTGCTCCGATAATGTATAGAAATATGCTCCAATATTGCATAGAAATTTGTTCCAACAATGTATAAAAAGAAGCATGAATAACTAACTGATATGCAGCAAAAGATTGCAGCAAGACGATGGCCTTGTTGCCCTGGACGTGACGCCATGCTGCAGTGGGCCAAAGCTAAGCACCTTAGCTATGAATCCCACGTATTGCACTCAAATCTTAGCAACTAGCAGACGGGCTGCGCATTTCAACAAACACCTTGGCTTCAGTCATGATAGAGCCATTCATTCAAACTATCAACAGCAAGTGAATTCATCGAACACCAGCAGGGCATAAAAATCAATTTCTAGATACCTGCTAGTACCTCCATCCCGTTGGTCGGAGTAGCCTGCTAGTCACTCGAGCTGGAGAAGCTTGACGGCAATGAGCACCTGTAGCTTCACCTTTGACGACAACTATTGCTCCCGCGTGCCGACCGGATCTGAGGGGGCTCGGCCTCCTGCCTGCTGCTGATGGGATCTGAGGAGGGCCTACTAGGCGATGAGCACCTGGAGTAAAAGGAGGGCCTGCTAGGCAACCTGTACGTGTCGGAGTCGGTGGAGGGCCTTCTGGGCGACGTGCGCCGAAAGCCTAGAACCGGAGGGTGAGTTGCCGGACACCGAGCCTACCCTGCGACTTGGGCCGCATGGACCAAGCTTCTTGCTGCGACGCCTCAAGCCTCCTTGCACCTCCTGTAGCAGAGCCACGCCGCTGGCACCGTGGCCGCTCTCCAGCCACGCCACCGCCGCCACCCAAGACCCGCCGTGGCCCGTGCATCTCTGGCCGCACCGACTCTAGGGGCTGTGCGGCTGGCCGCAGTGACGCCAGGGGCCGCGTATCTGGCGCCGTGGTGGGGAGGGGCTGCCGTGAGCCGTGGAAAGGAGGGGGCGCCGGGATGCAGTGCGGCCACGCGAGGTGCCCAGGACCCCATCTACGCGTAGACGTGGGAGACGAGGGGCGAGTCGAAGCGGACAATCTCCGGTACGGGCTTCTCATTGCGTTAGGCCCGCTTCAGCACCGGACCTCTCCTTCCCGAGCCGCAACCGGCCCTGAAGCAGAGCCGCGCCGCCGGCCTCGTTGTCGCTCGGGCCTCTGGCCACGAGCCATGCGGGAGGAAGCGGGGGAAGGCCGCCGGCCACCAAGGTGGAGGGGAGGGGCCGCCAGGGTGGGAGGGAGAGGGGGCGATGCGGAGGCCACGCGCCATTGGGAGGTCGGGCCACCGATGGGAAGGGGGTGCGCCGCCGGTTGTGGGGGACTTGGATCAGGTGCAGTTACAACTGTTACTGCAACTTTAGCAGTAGCACCCGATCCAACCATCCAGCAAAGATTCAACGTCCATGATCAACCGCACATGACCTCTGTAACTTGGTAGCTGCTGATCTACTGCAGGATGACTAAGTAAAGCTACTGCTGTTAGCAATCTGATGGGATGTCATGGATATTTAAAAATTGTAGGTAATACACAACATTAAAGAATAGATCATATTATAATAATATAATTTGTTCTAAATTGAGAGGTTAATGTTATCTAAAGTAGAATTGTTTTTGAATTCGTTGTAACGCAAAGTACATGTAGTACTCCCATGAATGTAACCATCAACTCTTGGAGAAAAATGCAAACATCAATGTAGGGTTAGTGCGATCTTTTTCCTGACCAACTGAAACATAGCAGAAATTATTTTTCACCGTGGAGGAAAATCTGGGCAGATATGATTTGTATATTATATTTGCTGTAAATTATTTCCTTACGTTTGATATTGTGTAAATTGTTCTATACCAGATTAAGAATAGAGAACATTGAGGGGTTGTTTGGAAGGCCAAAACGTTTCAGATTCTTGTCTGGAACCGAATAATCTGTGCCAAACAGCTAACAAGTGAAACGTTTCGGGTAGAAACGGTTCCAAGCGATTTTGGTTTTAATGTGAATTAGTGAAAACATGGTTTCAAAGTGATTCTAAAAACGTCGGGGTCATGCTCGCTCTCGGCAGGGCGGGTGGCGTGTCCGCTCTCGTCAACGTGGAGGCCACACTCGCTCTCATCGGCGTGGGGGCTGTGCCTGATCTCGGTGGCAGCCTCTCCGAGCACTGGTGGCCCCGCCCTCGGAGACCTCTTGCAGCATGGGTGCCGCAACCGCCGCACCACGCCGAGCCCCGCACTCGCCTCGCTGGCACAGGAGAAGAGGAAGGTTGATGCAGGCGAAGAAGAAGAGGAAGGATGGCGGAGGAGAAGAAGAAGAGTACTAATTATTTTAATTTTATTGTTATTCAAACTTCTCTGATAGCCAAGTTTATAGAAAATTGTATTAAAATCTAGACTAGTAGAAAACATCACTAGACATATGTCATGATGGATTCAGTGAACTAATTTGATATCCGTAAATGTTGATGTATTTTCTACGGACTTGATCAAACTTAATACGAGAAAGCTAGAAGACTTATATTTTATATTCATGGGAGTACTACTGCATGTACTTTGCGTTACAATGAATACAATAACAATTCTACTAGTCATCCCGCAGTAGATCAGCAGCTACCAAGTTAGAGAGGTCATGTCCGGTTGATCATGGACGTTGAATCTTTGTTGGATGGTTGGATCGGGTGCTACTACTAAAGTTGCAGTAGCAGTTGTAACTGCACCTGATCCTAAGTCCGGTTGTGGGAGGGGGTCGCCATGGGGAGGGCCAAGTGGGGATTCAAATGAATTTGAAACAGAGGAGCTGTCGGGTGGGAAGGTTTGGGCTGGCCACGCCAGGACCACACACCATCCCGCCCGTACAGGTCGGTGGGAGGATGGTTCGGTTGAACCAGGTACCTGCAGTTTGGGCTGAGGCTTCTACTAACTATTGGAAGCCCTAAGCTCCCAATATCATATCTAATATCTAATCATATTATATAGATTCAAATTTGTTGTAATTGTAGTACAATCTTAATGGTAGTAAAATATACATGACGCATTAGTAATATCAAATATAAAATATCAAACAACAAACCCTACTAAATGTAACGATAAATTATATCAACAAAAATTAGGAAATGAAGGCCATTGTTAGGTTGAAGCCACTAACCCGACAATGGTACCATACTTTCATTGCTGGGTAGATGATGATATATATTGACCCAGTAATGACCATCATCCTATCACTGCTGGGTCTATCTTTGACCTAGCTGTGATATCTTACTATCACTGCCGGGTCTAGGAACTGACAGTGACAAGAAAGAGCATAACTGTCGGCTACCCTCACTAGTAGAGAAACGACCTTTGATCCCACCTCGAAATTTGGCTTTAGTCCCGGTATTTTTCGCGCCCGGGACTAGAGAGACCTTTAGTCCCGGTTGTTAGCTCTAACTGGGACTAAAGGTTCATGCCCAACGGCTACTGCAGCAGGCTTTTGCTGCAGGGGACCTTTAGTCCCGGTTGGAGCTACCAACCAGGATTAAAGGTTAACTTTTACTCCCGGTTGGTCCCTCCAACCGGGAGTAAAAGTCTACTCCCAACTGGAGGCTCCGTCCGGGACTAGAAAGGGACCTTTAGTCCCGGTTGCTGTCTCCAACTGGGACTACAGTTCCCCTCCTATATATAGCCCTTCTTCCTCCTCGAGCCCGAGCCACTTCGAGCTCAGTGTTCTTGTTTCATCGCCGGCCTCTCTTCTTCCTCATCGCCGGCAATCACAAGAATTTCTTCGATTCCTCCATCGATTCTTCGGTTCTAAAGGTTACCAACTTTATACTCTCATATTTCATCAGTAGCATATCTCATTTTGTGGACTAGATATATGTGGTTTTTTATAGTGGAATTTTAATTTTTTTATTTGTAAGCCATTTAAGCTCAAAATCACTTTAAAGTTTGCATATTTGGATGAAGGAAGGTTAAAGTAGTTATTCAAAACTAGTATTCAACTTTATTTCTAGCATGCATAGCACACTTCATGGTTTAGAGATATAGAGAATTTTAGAGTTTTTTTAATTTTATTTGTTTATAAAATGAGAAATTTATATTATATTAAAAATGAGTATAGAGAGTAGATGGCAACTGCTTCCGGGTCCTCGGCCTCTCATCGGGTTCCAAAGCGACTGAGGCCGGACCTCCCTCTCATTGCATGCGGCAAGTGTGAGGAGAAGATTATGATGGAGTACCGGGTGAGGAAGGAGTGTCCCAACAAGGGTCGTATCTTCTACAAGTGTCCGGATCGCAATGTGAGTTATTTTGTCGCATTTGATGATTATGGTTAATTTATACTTATTTTCATGATGATTGTGATTAAAGTTCTAATTTTTTGTTTTAATTTCAGTGGGATGGCACTGGATGTTCAAGCTGGTACTGGGAGGAAGAGTATGTTGAACACATGCAAAACTCTCTTGCACAGGTGGTTACGGTGGCTGATGAGGCAGTGATCCTGCGGAAGAAGCCCATAGATGTTGAACAAATGCATGATCTATCGGTTTTAGTTGGGATTGGTCACGAAATCCTTATGCTGCTGAAGTGCATTTTAGCTTTAGTTTTTTTACTAATAGTTGGGATTGTCTACATTGTAGCGAGACTTTCATAAATTAATACCTTGTGTGGTGGCATGCACGTCGTATAATTAACTAATTATGTTCTAGGTTTTAATATGGTATGTATGTCATGTAATGCAGATGAGCCGACATTGGATGTACAATGCTGATCGCCGCTCCCAAGAGTTCATTGAGGGCGTGCATTCTTTCTTACGTGTGGCCGAGACAAACAAACGCGATGGTTTCATGTGCTGCCCATGTGCCATATGTAAGAATTTGAAGGAATATGCTAGCTTAAGGAGTCTTCATTCACACTTGTTGAAGTTGGGTTTCATGCCAAACTATATTTGTTGAACGAAGCACGGAGAAACCGGGGTTGTAATGGAAGAAGGTGAAGAAGAACAATGGGACGATGATGACATTATTGCTGAATATGGTGCCTTCAATGATACTGCAATGGGGGAAGCTGAAGAAGAGGTAGTAGCAGAAGATGAGCCTGCTGATGATCTTGGTCAGGCCATTCATGACGCACAAAGAGAATGCGAAAGTAAAAGGAGAAGATCAAGTTCGAGAGCATGCTAGAGGATCGCAAGAAATTGCTATACCCAACTTGTGATGTGGGACAGAAAAAGTTGGGTACCACACTGGAATTGCTGCAATGGAAGGTAAAGAATGGTGTATCTGACAAGGGATCTAGGGAGTTACTGAAAATCCAAAAGAAGATGCTTCCGAAGGATAACGAATTGCCCATCACTATGTACGAAGCAAAACAGGTAGTCTGCCCTTTGGGATTAGAAATCCAGAAGATACATGCATGTCCTAATGACTACATCCTCTACCGTGGCGAGGAGTATGAGAAGTTAGATGCATGCTTGGTATGTCATGTATCGCGGTATAAGATCAGGCGAGATGACCCTGGTGATGTTAAGGGCGAACATCCCACGAAGAAAATCCCTGCCAAGATTATGTGGTATGCTCCTATAATACTACGCTTGAAACGTCTGTTTAGAAACAATGACCATGCAAAGTTATTACGATAGCACAAAGAAGACCGTAAGGTAGACAATATGTTGAGACACCCTACTGATGGGTCCCAGTGGAGAGCAATCGATAGAGAATTCCTAGAGTTTGCAAATGACGCAAGAAACTTAAGGTTTGCTTTAAGTATGGATGGTATGAATCCTTTTGGGGAGCAGAGCAGTAGTCATAGTACTTGGCCTATTACTCTATGTATCTATAACCTTCCTCCCTGGTTATGCATGAAGCGTAAGTTTATTATGATGCCAGTGCTCATCCAAGGCCCAAGGCAACCTGGCAACGGCATCGATGTGTACCTGAGGCCACTAGTTGAAGAACTTCTACTTTTGTGGAACAGACCAGGTGTACGTGTGTGGGATGAGCACAAACAGGAGCACTTTGACCTACGAGCATTGTTGTTCATAACAATCAATGATTGGCCTGCTCTAAGTAATCTTTTAGGACAATCAAACAAGGGATATAATGCATGCACGCACTGTTTCGATGACATTAAAGGTATATTCTTGAAAAAATGTCGAAAGGTCATGTACCTTGGCCATCATCGATTTCTTCCTGCGAATCACCCCCTAAGAAAGAAAGGCAAGCATTTTAAAGGTAAGGCAGACCACCAGACCAAGCCGGGCAATCGAACTAGTGAGGATGTACTCAATATGGTCAAGGATGTCAAAGTAGTATTTGAAAAGGCACATGGCAGTGAACCTGTTCCGAACGGCGCCGACGATCACGCACCCATGTGGAAGAAGTCCATATTTTAGGAGCCACCCTATTGGCAAGTCCTAGAGGTCCATAGCGTGATCGACATGATGCACCTGACGAAGAATCTTTGTGTGAACCTGCTAGGCTTCATGGGTGTGTATGGGAAGCCTAAGGACACACTTGAAGCACGACAGGACCTGCGGTGTTTGAAAGAATGAGACAACCTGCATCTAGAGAAGACAGATGATGGATGCCATTACTTAAGTCCTGCCAGCTACACTCTTAGCAAAGAAGAGAAGGAAAGCATGTTTGAATGCCTAGCAAGCATCAAGGTACCATCTGGATTCTCCTCGAATATAAAGGGTATAATAAATGTGCCAGAGAAGAAATTCCTAAACTTAAAGTCCTATGACTGCCACGTGCTCATGATGCAATTGCTTCCAGTTGCATTAAGAGGAATTCTACCTCTAAATGTACGTCTAGCCACCGTGAAGCTATGTGCATTCCTGAATGCAATTTCTCATAAGGAAATCGATCTAATGGATCTAGCTAAACTACAGAATGATGTGGTTCAATGTCTTGTCAGCTTTGAGTTGGTGTTCCCTCCTTCCTTCTTTAATATCATGACACACCTCCTAGTTGATCTGGTCAAGGAGATTAGCATTCTCGGTCTTTTGTTCCTGCACAATATGTTCCCCTTTGAAAGGTTCATGGGAGTCCTAAAGAAATATGTTCACAACCGTGCTCGGCTAGAAGGAAGCATCGCTAAGGACTATGGAATAGAGGAGGTAATTGAGTTTTGTGTTGACTTTATTCCTGACCTTGACCCGATTGGTGTTCCTGAATCGCGACACGAGGGGAGACTAAGTGAAAAGGTGACATTAGGGAAGAAAACATATATTGGTATGTAGGACAATTATTTTAATAAAGCACACTACACAGTTCTGCAAAACTCCTCCTTGGTGGATCCATATATCGAGACACATAAAGAGTTGCCCTGATCCGAGTTTCTAGGGAAGTCTGAAGCTTGGATTACGCGTCAGCACATGGAAACTTTCAGCGACTAGTTGCGAAAAGAATGTCAGGGTGATGAGAGTATTGATGAGCAACTGTATTTGTTGGCTAGGCAGCCATCGTGGCATATCCTCACATACAAAGGGTACGAGATAAATGGGAATATATTTTACGCAGTAGCCCAAGATAAAAGGAGCACCAACCAAAACAGTGGTGTCCGCATAGATGCCACCGACCCTAATAGAAATAAGCAAACATATTATGGCCGCATAGAGGAGATATGGGAACTAAACTATGCACCTACTTTTAAGGTACCTTTGTTCAAGTGCCAATGGGTAAAGGCGACTGGAGGCAGGGTAGCAGTCGACAGCCAGTATGGAATGACAACCGTGGACCTCAATAATATTGGGTACAAAGACGAACCGTTCGTCCTTGCCAAGGATGTGAATCAGGTGTTCTATGTTAAGGACATGTCTACAAAACCGAAGAGAGGGAAAAACAACAACGACCCAATCAATGAGCCCAAGCGCCATATAGTTCTTTTAGGGAAAAGAAACATCGTCGGAATTGAAGACAAGTCAGACATATCAGAAGATTATGAAAAGGATGACCGAATTCCACCCTTCACAGTGAACAAAGACCCAAGCATCCAGCTAAATGATGAGGACACTCCATGGTTACGGCGCGATCATAACCAAGGGATATACGTTAAGAAGAAGTTCACTACTATGCCCGCTTGATATATATAGTGATGTTTAATAGTGTGTATTAGAGGTATTATGTAATAATTGTGAATTCAGAGATGTTTATTAGGTGTTTCCTTTTTTTTTCTATATTCAGATTAAATTTGTATTTGATGGTGGGATTTCCATGTCGCACAAAGCAAAAAGCAAAAGCAATGCATTTGATGTGAAAAAATTAGTGAAAATTTGTTTTAGTCCCAGCTTCATATGGTGATGCATTAGACCTATTATGTAATAACTGCAACTTCAGATTTTTTTGTCGTGTTTTCATATTTTCTATGGTTTAAATGAATTTTCAACGTCAATAAGATGTGAAAACTAATTTCCTGTCGAAAATCAATAGTTTTAATGATTTTATTTAAGTAGTACATTTTTGCATGGTGAAAATTATGATTATTATTTACACTATGTTAAATATTTATACGATAAAACAAAAGAGTTTAGGTTATAGATTTTTCTTATGTACAATAATGCAAAACCAGGTCCAGAAATTCTTTTTGTAATTTTTTTGCTAATATTTTATTTACTAGGCAATTAACAACTCTCTGCATATTTATATAAAACAAATATATAAAAAGGAAAAACTTCTAGAAACCGGCGGGAACCAAACTGCATCCCACCTTTACTCCCGGGTGGATCAACCACCCAGGACTAAAGGTGGGCTGCGTTTTCATGGCCCGCCAAAATCACCTTTACTCCCGGGCCGTGGCTACACCCGGGACTAAAGCTCAGACCTTTAGTCCCGGTTCTAACCATAACCCGCGACTAAAGAACTTTTAGTCCCGGTTCTAAATATCATCCGGGACTACTAAAGAACCTTTAGTCCTGGTTCTAACCATCACCTGGGACTAAAGGTCTCCCTTTATAAACCACACCCTTCTCCCTTCTCTTCCTCTCTGTCTCTGCCACGCCGTCGCCTCTCTTCTCTCGACCAGATCGATCCAATCCAGTAGCGCCGCCGCCCCTAGGCGACCACCGGAGCGCGCCCGAGCCTTCCCCGCGCTGCCGCACCTTCGAGGACGAGGAGCCCCGGAGCCTTCCCCGCGCTGCCTCATCGGAGCGCGCCCGAGCCTTCCCCGCGCATGCTGCTTCACTGGAGCGCGCCCGAGCCTTCTCCAAGATCCGCAGTAGGCCAGCACGTCTTCTCTAGGTTTGGCCCTCGTTCTTGTGTTAGATCCGCGAGATGCAGTTAGTGGTTTTCGAATTTGTTGATAGCAATGTGATCTGCCTTGTTTTTTTTGCCCTTTTAGAAATGAATACCGACATGCTTGCATTAAGCAAGATACTGTATTGATGTGATGATCTCAATATATGGCATTATTGAATTTTGATTGACAAATATGGATTAGTCATTTCTTTGTAAACGAAATCAACTCTTGGTAATTTCCTGATAATCTTTAGGTAGGTCAATATTTCCTGATTATTCAATATATGCAGCAGCCAAAATACTGTATTTCCTTATAATCTTTAGGTAGGTCATCATCTGGGAAAGTTTGCCTAGCTGGCCGAACCCTTTGTGATCAGAGGCGTAGGCACTTAATATCATTTCTATGCGTTGCTGTGTGATTGAACAAAAGCGCTTGTAATTTCATTGTTTCTTGGTAATGAATTTTGGCTTTGCTGTTGTGGATAAAAAATGACAATTGTTTATTATTTTAGCGCTTGTAATTTCTGTCTAGTATCAGGCCCTTGTGGATGCCCCCGACATCAGTCCTGTAATGAAATAGATTATTACTATTTTTTAGTAAAGTCTAAGTCTTTAACATGTTTTTTGGCTGCAGGAGCTGGACCTCACATTTGACACTTTAGATGTGAGCCACCGCCTCCTTGGCCAGTCCTGTTTATGATGGATTAATTTCTCCAACCTTTTGTAATTGGATGGATGCGTGTGCCGAGCCCTCGTGCCGGCAATCTTGTAATGCGATTTTGCGCTGAGCCATCGAGCTCAGTGGAGCACAGGCGCGGCCCAGTGTCTCGTCGTTTCCTCCTTTTTGCGCGGTTGCTTATGACGACGCCGGCCCCCAGATCCGAGACGTTCGACGGCATCCGTGACGTTGTAGTAGTAGGGCACGTAGTTCTCGTACTCGGGCGGGCATACCTCCGCCTCCTTGGCGTGGACTAGTTAGAAAATTATAGAAAATCCGTACTAGTTGAACTTGCGGACCGTGTTCATCTTGGCTAGCATGTTCTCTGCCGAGCGGTAACGGACGTCAAGGAGGAGCTTTGATTCTACGAGGGAGAGCAGCAACGGTCGTGGAAGACCGTGTTCCCTTCCTCGTAGAATCAGAGCTCTTCCGTGGCCAAGTACGGTGCCATCCGGTGGAGAAATACTCATCGAAATGATCACGTAAGCAAGGTCAACTAGTATGGATGGTTATTTATTTAAACATGTTTTTGAGCTACAATTTGATGGATATTTGATAACTTCAGACCTACAAATGTCATCTACAAATGTTACTATATCCATTTTACAGATATAGTTTTTATTTTTTTATAGATATATCTAGTGGTGTAAAAGCTAGATGGCTACCACGAGAGACAACATGTATGAAGAAATGATGGATATTATCAACACCGACACTCAATTTGCCGATGGTGACCAGCAGGATGTAGATGACGGGTGTCAATACCTGGCTCTTGAAGATAACCAAGAAAATATTGTGCAAGAAAATACTGGCGAGGTATATATATTTATATATATATATTTGAATATTATATATATATATTTGAATATCTATCATCTATTATGTGTACACATGATATTTATTTATTCTTTTTTATACGTAGCCCTCTGGATCGATGACCACAACGGCGAAAAGCAAAAATATTCGAGGCCCGAAAAAGCCATTGGAGGGGCGCTACATAATATCGGAATTCAATATTGAGACAGGCAAACCACTTGGTCCACATGCAAGGAAATTCGTGCAACACTGTGGGTGCCTTATAAGGGATAGACTTCCGATCAGTGTCCATGAATGGAAGCAAAAGATCAACGAGCCTCATGTTAGTTTTGTCTCGGATCTTGATAAGAATTTAATTTGGGATGATATCCTTCAACATTTCACGTTGCAAGCAGATGATTATGATGCTACCAACGATGATGAATTGAAGGAACTAGTTCGAAAGTGGGCTATGAAGAAGATGGCCACACAATTTCAGACTTGGAAGAAATCCCGATACACGAAATACGTCAAGAAGAACCTAACGCCTAATTTCAATACTAGTGGCCCGCTTGCAAAGTTGAGGCCCTACTGGAATGATTTTGTACAGTACAAGACATCGGAAGAGGGTGAGGAACGGGTGAAAAGGAACCAAGAGAATGCCCGACAGAAGGTATACCACCATGACATGGGATTAGGTGGCTACGCAACTGCCATTCCCAAGTGGAAAAAATAGAAGTGGACATTCTTGCCAAGGGTATCACACCAGAATCACTCAATTGGCCCAAACGCGCGAAGAATTGGTTTTTCACTCATGGGGAAGACTGGACCTAGAGACCAGGAAGCTGGTTCATGGCACAAAACTCGAAAGAGCAACACAAATATTTTCTTATGCTATACAAGCTAAAGCTATTGGTGCGTTCGGGCCCAATAGCGAGAAGGATGAACTGACGTATGCCCTCGGGACCACTGAACACAGTGGTCGAACGAGAGGTTTAGGATGGAATATTTCTTGGGAGCATGGTTTCCCTAATGACAGAGATACCTACAGAAGTCGGCAGAGAAGGAAGGATAAGGATGCAGCACGGATCAGCAGGTTGGAGGAATTGGTTCGTGAGTCATGGGAGGCGTTGCTTCAAGCACAGGAGCGCAAAAAAGACATGCAAGCTAGAATGTAGGACGAAATCATAAAGCAAGTGTAAATAGCAATGAGTGCCTAAAGGCAGGCATCAGATCTAGGAATCAACATTAATATTAGCCCCCCTGATCAGTTGAAAAGCAGCTGCGCTTCTACAGAGTTGCCAAATCAAGATGACGCAATGCTACGTTTCCCCGTGGATGACATCACTGCACCGTTTACATCATGTGAGCTACATATTCCAAAAGAAATTCCACAATCATGGTGGCTCTCGGTGTTCTTTCTCCTCTAGATCCTACCAAGACACCAAGAATCTATGAGGCAATAATACCACCTAGATATGTTAGCGTCTCAGTGGATAGAGTTAACAAAGGTTTTAGTGATCTGGCTCTTGACATTCCAGGAGGTGATGGGGAGAAGACTCTAGGAGAAGCAGAGAAGACATGCATACTATGGCGCAAGCGCTACATCATTATTCCCGGGGTCTCTAGTCCACCGCCGCTTCCTCAACTGCCAGACAATAGGTGCGGACAAAAGTGAACGAAACAATTTTTTCACAAATTTTCTATTGATATGCATGATTAATAACAACAATTTGTTATACCTAATTATTCTTTTTTTAATCACACAGTAGGGCCTCTGCCAACCTAAGTCCAATTATTCAATCTCCAGATCATCATAGTGCTCCGGACAATGATTATGCAACGCCGCCACCGCCGCCACCTCCAAGGAGGTCTCTAACGCCTCTAAGAAGGTCTCCACCATCGCCACCTCCAAGGAGGTCTCCAACGCCTCCAAGTAGGTCTCAAATGGCTGCCCCACCTCCCTTGATGATCAAGAAGCAGCAAGCTCCTAAGAAGTCTGCCCCGCAAACGAAGCCGTTGGCTCACCAGCCGGCAAAGAAGAAAGCCTCATCTAATCCAGTTATTCTCCAAAAATTGTCTTACGAGAAAAGTGAAAAGGAATTAAAGGATGCAGTACAAAAAGATGTGAAAAGTTTCTTCAAAAAAGTAAGAAAGCAATGAGAAGCGAGGGAGAACCCGAAGAAACCGTACTTCTACCTAGCTCTAGATCTTCTAAGAAAGAAGGTGGACCAGAAAAAGCGGGAATCTCAAAAGGCCCGTCCAAAATCGGACTACGACCACTCTCTCACCAAGTCATTTGAGATGGCGCAGAAAAAGACTAGAGTAGGGAAAGATGTTGCACAACTCGGACAACAATCGCAACAATCAATCCCCCCTCTTATCATTCGTAATGAATATGGTTCAAACTTAGACTTACCAGACGTTGATTTTGAGGAAATGGTTCGGTTTTACGAGGATACCGGTTTGGACCTTACCCAAGTGCTCGCTGAAGGACCATCTGCTCCAAAAGTGGATCCTTGGAAGAAATTTGAACATGGAAAGAGTCTATACAACCCTGAGGCCTTAGGTGAACTGGGTACGCAAATGTACCTGCTAAACAAGTGGTACATGGCGACGTGTGAATAGGGAGAGAACTTTATTTCTGTCAGAGTTAGAAACCAACATTACTTCCATGGCGATGACGTTATATATGTTGAGTTTTTAGAATTACACCAACTATGCCACCTGTACTCTCTCGACAAAAGTCTCATTAGCTGCTATTGTCTGTAAGTGTGATTATTTTCTACTATTAAAGTGTATATATATAAAGCTACATGTATATATATAAATTATATATCCTCACACTATATTTTTATATATGCAGATATGAGATGACAGAACTTAGAAAGAGAAAGGATAATGATGTTGGTTTCATTGATCCAAATGTCGTATTCAAACACCCTGATCCCCCACCTCAATGGAAAGCTGAACTCGAGAAAAATCTTATGAGGTTCTTAGTGAACCAACAAAACAAGGACATACTCTTCCCCTACAACTTTAAGTGAGTGTTAAATAATTAATGTCGATTATATAGACATTTGTTCAATTATTTGCTTACTAGCTAAGCTATCTCCCATATATATATATGTTGACTCTAGTTAATGTCGATCATATTTGTGTATAAAAACATATGCAGCAATCATTGGATATTGATGGTCATCGATATGGCCAATAGTCGATTGAGCATATTAGACTCGTTAAGAAAAGAGCAAACAGAGTACCAAGGCATGATAGATATTATCCAAGGGTAATTTGGTCTCTCTAGCAACTATATATACCCCGATCTCTTAACTGCAACAATTATTAAAGGCCAAATTAATTTTTTATTTTATTGGGCATAGTGTTTGGAAAAGTTTCATTGAGGAACACCGCATGAAATATTGTAAAGCGTCACTGGATGTAATCACACACAAAGTAAGTACTAGCTACATATATATATATATATATATAATTCAATTAACACCATGCATGTTTTCAATTCACTGGATCTTTTTTCTCGTAAAAGTGGGTTCTGAGGCAAGAATAGGGAAACCACTATTGCGGATACTATATTTGCGAGTTCATCATGGCTTACTCAAAAAGAACTCCTGAAGAGAACCTCAAAGTACGTTATATAAATATATTCATATATTCACAATTTCTTTTATTGCTCATATATATATAAAAGTAATCACGTGACCAACATATATACATATATATATATATATATATATATATATATATATATATATATATGTTGGTCACGTGATTACTTATATATATATATTAATACTTTTTTTTAACTTTTATTGAAGACTCTATGGTTGAAGGAAAAAGTCATACGACGTGACCAACTGAAAGCAATTCAAGAGACCATAGTAGGATTTCTTAATGACCAGGTCCTAAACCCCGTCGGCAAGTACTACAATGACGTGAACGAAACATGGAAGCCAAACCAGATGGAGTGAATTTGTTATCCCAAGGATATGATAGAATATACAATGCAAGATTTATTTGTAATATATATACATACATACATATTATATGTACATAAAATAACGTACAATATATGTATATAATATATACGTTAGTTTCATACTTTAGTTTATACAAAATATTCGAACATATAAACGTGTAGAATACGTATATTATTAGCAGCGTAGAATGCATATTCAAAAACCTATTCGAAAATCAAAATGATTCATCAATTGAAAATAGAAACAAAAAAAAAAAAAAAAACTTTAGTCCCAGTTGGTAATACCAACCGGGACTAAAGGGCCGACCCACGTGGCTAGGCCGAGAGGCCTCTTTAGCCCCGGTTGGTATTACCAACCGGGACTAAAGGTCCCGGGCGCGAAACCAGGACTAAAGGAGGGGCCCTTTAGTCCCGGATTCGTGCTCCCAGTTCCAAAACCGAGACTGAAAGGGGTTGAGAACCGGCAGCCCGTTTCTGTACCAGTGCCTCTACCAAGTTTGATTCCGATAGCGACATCGGGTTTGGATCTAGCAGTGATCCATGGATCTAGAGTAGTGATAATACAAAGGAGAGTAGTGATAATACAAAGGCACACTCATATACATACATTCATGTACTATATATCACTCTTATGAACTTATGCATGCACATCCCACCCCATATAATGTAGAGAGTCTTCTCATCAATCAAATACTAAGATATACATGATTTCCGGGAACAACTTAAAAATAGGACCTGAAAAATAGAAAGTTATAAAAAACCTCGAGGTCCTATGCAGATTTGTGTTGGTGTTTAGCAATCTTGACCACTAGTTAGCGTGTGCACTGTGCACATCTATCCTAGATATATTGGTCCATAAATCTACTAACACTATCTCCACAAACTATGTACTGAGTGTATATTACTGTCCGGATCGGAGTTCTGAGTTAAGACTATATATCGGCAGCTTATAATTAACCTAAATAAACAACAACGCGTACGACTACTACACTTAATTTGGAGCAACGGGGGGCTATTCTACTTTCTCTCCACCCTCTAGAAAGTACAGTGGAGGACAGGAGGACTTGGTGGCACACCTTAGTCCACGATCATATCGAATCGACCGTGCACGCATCATCTTCTGGAAACACAGCACCCACATATTTGTCATCAAAGATTCCTGTAGCTTGCTAGTTGGCTAGCTTCAACTTATTGATGGTATAGATCGAACGGCGGCAACATATCACATCATCAGTAATGATTCTTTAAACTTTTCGAAGCAAAGGTATATACAAGTATCATGATCGAGCTGCTTGCATGGTCATGTTTTCCTTGAAAAGAGAAATGCACAATGCATGAACAGCTACAGCTAGCCAAAGACGGACGCAACAAGATCGAATATTTTCATCTGAAGGAGATCGAGGAAACGAAAGAACGGTAAGAAACCACGTCATGCATTATTACGACGCCAAGAAATGTGCTCGATCGATCACCTGACATGACAAAGAACTCCTAACAAGCACACTTAAATCCAAGATGGCGATCTAAATCTGCAATCCTGTAGTGTATTATCGTAAGACTTCATTAATAAAGGCTAGTTTTCCTCGCAAACCAAACACAGCACAGTGTGCGTACGTACTGTTCAGTTAATCGATGTACGTATGATGTGCTGACAAATAAAACCAAAGCCGCTGCATGCGTACGTACGATAGTAACAGTTAGCAATGGCAACAATAGCAAGACTGCAAGAGGGTGAAAAACACAAGATCTTTGCATTCATCGATTCAAACAGATCTTTAATTATCTCAGGATTATTAGCAGTGTTTAAGCTAATCAAGTTCGTATGTAATTCACATGCATGCTTGTTCATTCAGAACTACGTTAAACAAGAAAGACTAGACCTTCTCACATCACAACTCAATGAACAAGAAGGACCCCCCTTATTATTTGAGCAAAAAAAGAAGGCTGTGTTGATTCAGGATAGCTAGCTAGCTAATGGGAGGTCTGGAGGAGAGGAGCGAGCACCCGATCAGGAGCAGCCGTTCCGCACCCGGAGCGGGCTGGGGCTGGAGCTGGAGCTGGTGGTGGACGACGACGGCGACGACGACGTTCGGTCTGGGCGGCGTGTGGTGCAGCACTCGGCGATGAGCGCTCGGCGCGCCGTGAGCAGGCCCGTCGGCACCATGGGGCGGTCGAAGACGGCGCAGTCCACCCAGTCCTTGAGCAGCTTCTCCTGCCCCCACAGCTGCGGGACCCACACCCTCCCCGCCATCTCCCGCCTGTGCCGCTTCAGCCTCTCGCGCGTGCTCTCCGCCGCATCATCTGCCGCCGCCGCCGCCGCGGTCTCCTCCACCTCTTCCTTCACCACGGCCTGCTGGTCCTTCTTCTCGTCCCCGTGTTCCTCTGGAGCCGGTGCCTCTGCGGCGGCGTGCTCCTCTGGCGCCGCTGGTGCCGCCGGTGCCACTGCTGCGGCGTGCCCGGGCGCCGATATCTCTTGCACATGATCGGGCACGGGCGCCTTGTCATCATGCTGCTCCTGCAGCGTCGCCTCGTCGTTCTCTTCTGTCACGGTGGCCGCTGCTGCCAAGGCGCCTTCAGCTTCGCATGCCTTGGCCTGCTGATCGACGACCTCCTCAGTCTCCGGCAGCGCTTCGACGTCGCTGAATGACGCCATGCAGCCGACGATCTCCATCAAGCTATGCACGCGCTCAACCCAGAACCCCCGCGGTGTCCCGTACGCAGTGTATGTAGCAACACACCTGTTCTTGGCTGGCTTCAAGCACGGCGCGCGATATAATGCGCGCGCGAGAGGGATGTGGAAAAAGATCAGGGGGCGAGGAGGTGGGGGACGAGGCGGACACGTTAGGAATTAGGAGAGGCCGAAGAGGTGTGGGGAAGGGCGATCGCCAGTCGTCGCCAGGCGGGGGAGGGAGGGCGCCTCGCCTTCGCCTATGGTGGCCGCGAGGGGAGCGTGGCCTGCTGCCTCCGCGCCTACATGTGGTTGCCCGTGCCGCGCGACGTGGACGGAGGCCTGGTTACTCGTCACGGCTGGTAAAGGTAAAGCCGCGGTGGCGCGCGTAGCATGGGTTCGCGGGTTTTTGGTCGTGTTTGTGAGGCTGGCGGGAGAGCGGGGTGGCCTGGACGCACCAGGGCCAATGGGGTGATACGCACGCCGGATTTGATTTTTCTGCGGGGCCACTGTGCACTCGGCGTCGGCGAGCTGGTGGGCATGCAACTGGGCACCCACGGTCCAGGGTCCACCCGGCCCGGCCTTAAACGCCAGAATCTACAGCACAGCGCGATCGATGGGAGAATTGGACTGTGCAGTCTTTGCACCGGACGACAGGAGAGTTTGGCAAGAATGGGATGCAATACGCTCAAATCTTCTTGATTGCAGCCTACGTACGTGCTGACTTTTCAGCTTAAGCTCTCAGCACGGTAGGGCACGGCCCCTGACGTTTACAGCTACATGCTCTCGAGCTTATACTTCACCTGTTCCAAAAAGAGGGTAATTCTAGTCTAGGTGTAAAACAAGTCAAACTTTTTTAAGTTTCACAAAAGTAAAGAAAAATATTGGCATTTAGTGTATTTTATAATTAATCTAATGATACTTATTTGCTATTAATTAGAAATATTAGTGATCTAGGCGTGTTATGAGTTTCCTCCGTTCTAATGTTAGATCGCCCACTTGATGTGTGAGTTGAGTGATGTCGTGCCGGAGCTCGGAGTAGCCGCGTGTCGAATAGAAGCGTCATGCACCAATGTGAGGACGGTATCCACTTGAACTTGTAGAATACTCACTACCCACCGAAGGGTGGTAGGAGGAGCCTATGGGTTGTGCCCATTGAGCATTACTCACACTCTCCCAGGTGGATCCTTCTGCTTCATATAGGGCTACGGGTGGTATGTTTGGTCCCAACCAGGCTGATACGACCCTGGTTGTTGCCAACTTGCTTGTCCAGCAAATGGCCTGGTTGCCCAGACGAAGGATGGTACGATGCTTGCTACTACTATTGTAGTCGTAGTAGTTCACATTTGGCTCGAGCTCGTGGCATACTCCTTGTCAATCTCCCTGAAACTCTCCTGCAAGCAGCCTCTCTTGTTTCTCCAAAGCAATTGTTAATGATCATGCTTTATACAACCAATATCCCAGTGTAGGCAAAATAATTTCGGTTGTATATATAGACGCGATAAATCATAACAAGAGATCGATCTAGTGCTCACGTGAGCTTGGATGAAGTGATCTTCACCCAAGCTACACATGGTTTGCTGGAAGGTATTCAATTGAAGATTTTTTCTAAAACTCCAAGTTTATCGACAATTTGATTGACCAAAGATCTACACTCGATTGCACCCATTCTATTGAAACATCTATTTATTGATGCATCGTGTGCATTCTACAGGTGAAACATGTGTCTTCTTTACCATGGCAAGCAACAATTTTAGTTCATTATTTCTTAAAGTTCTCATATCAGCTCTAGGAAAACAAAGTCATTGCAGTCTATGATGCATGAACCGAAGAGTGGGGTTGTGAATGTCATTGGTTCGTGGTAAAGTTGAATCAGTTTGCCTAGAAATCTTTAACGGAAAAGCATTCTTATTAAGGTCCCGTTTGGCCAGGCTCTGGCTCCGGCCTGTCGGCTGTTGGGCGGCCGACACCCGGTTACTATTCACCGGAGCCAGTTTTCTCTCCCCTCTTTTCCTCTCTCACTGACACCACTGGAGCCGGAGAAGCTCGTTTTTCTGGCTCCACGGCTCCGGCTCCTGTAGGCACCTATCGACTGCTGGGCGGCCGACACCCGGCTACAGTGCAGAAGCCGGAGCCCGGCCAAACGGGACCTAAAAGTTGGCACAACACTATCCAAGCCTATTAGACACTTGCTATTGAAACCAATCATCATTCTTCAGTCTAGCCTACCTCCACTACCCGTCTGCATTTTATTGTAGCAAGAGAGCAAGATGATACTCCCTCCGTCCCAAAATAGTTGTCGCTATGGTATCCGTACCGATCAAACTTTTGTATCTCCAAATAAGTTTATTATAAAAATAGATTCAACGATCTATCCGATGGCACTAATTATGTATTATAAATATTAATATTTTCTTTTATATATTTCATAAAAGTTAAAAACGTTTGACTCATCGGTAAACGAGAACGACACTTATTTTGGAATAGAGGGAGTATATAATAATGAACATTGAATACTGGGTTGTTGCATTGGAGGGCGCATAGCTCTGATTGATCACTGCTGCGACAAGCTAGCTTGTCTCGTGTGAATTTTTTTTTATTTTTAATATTTTTTGTAAACTAATTTTAAATTTAATATTTTTTTTCAAAACTAACACTTTTGGTCGTGCCTATTGCCATGGCGAGGCGAAACGCCTGTGTCACGCCATGCATGGTGGCGCGGCAGGAGGATGACGTGGCGATGACTGGGGCTGCTGACCGGTGACATGGTATGGTCTGCCGCGCCACCGATCTTGGCACGACAGTGACGCGCCACGGCGCATGGCGTGGCAGGACCTAGGCGCAGACAGAAGATCGGCTGCTGTCAGTGAGGATCGACAGCGACGCGACCATGGACCCCGACTTCCTCGACCCCTAGTCGGTGGGCTCCGACCAGGTGCTCTAGTCTGACATGAGGTCACGCAACACGGTCGACTACTGCGCGTCTAACCAGGGTGCCTTCTTCGGCGATTTCGTGGCGACGATGACCAAGCTCGGGAGGATCGGGGTCAAGACGCCGGCCACCGGCGGCGAGATACGCCGGGACTAATGGTTCCCAAACTAGTTCCTAGTTAATCTCACCGGCAGTGCTGCTGCGACGCATTAAAACGAATATGAAGTAAATAAATGAAGTCCGTGCGCAAGTTGACAAGCTATCACATAACATTTTTATTGGTTTGACATAAGTTCGACATAACATAACCAACTAAGCCTACAAGTTTCGGACGACAATATTCATTCGACCTAACAAACTAAGACCTAGGAGTGTAAGGATCCCTCAGACACCTCTGTCTCTTCGAATTTGTTGACAACACATTATGAGTGTAGCCAACATCGGTGTG
Source organism: Miscanthus floridulus (assembly GCF_019320115.1). Lineage (NCBI taxonomy): Eukaryota > Viridiplantae > Streptophyta > Magnoliopsida > Poales > Poaceae > Miscanthus > Miscanthus floridulus. Next base: position 41,437,142 of record NC_089591.1, read on the forward strand.
GTCACGTTATCGGTGCGTACGGCTCGTACCCTGCAAGTATATGATATGCACGATTACTTATAATCTTTATGATTGTTAGTTTATGGAGCCTGCGTATTTAAAGAAACTACATTTGTTAGTACCTGTGAGGCTCCTTGGGTACCAAGCGGGGCACCACCTAGCTGAGACATGCCGATCTCATCCTGCGGCCAATCGTCCCACTGGTCGTGCTGCCCGCGGAAGCCCGGGGGGGTCCTCGTCGTCGTCGTCCTCGGTTGCAGGGTCCTTCCCAGCACTATGATGTGGTGGTGTACCCACTACGGAAGTGACACCTGTCACCGCCTAAGAAGAGTCAGCTGGTGTCCTCAAAGAGCCAGAAGACATGCCACCCGACCGCGCTGGGACTGTCGGTTCCACCCAAGGAGTGTCCATACAGCTCAGCTTCTGAGCTAGCTTTCTGCAGCTCTTCTTCACCTTTTGCATAAATAGATGTTAAAGTTAGTGCATTTTCCAAACGCATATACACTAAAGAATATTTTCGGAACAGACACGTTTATGTTTACCTCCACAAAAGCCTCGAGAACGCCTGGCCCCTGCCCTCTAGACTCGTGAAGCCAAAACGCTGCTTCGTTGGACATCCTTGACAATTGTGTCGCCTGGGTACAGAAACGCGGTTGGACAGTTTTAGTAAACATACTTAATATCAAATGGATAACAAATTATACCATTCAAGTATCTTACCACGTATCTTTGAAGCGGGGTTCTCTATAGCTGTGTGTCGGCCCTAGTGGCAACGTCGTACACATCTTCGATCACATCTTCCTCCGAGTCCTCGTCAATCGCCTCCTCAGTGTACGGGGGCTTGATATGTGTCATCGTAGACCTATGAAGCCACCGCAGGTACTCGTCGAAGGTGTGCTGGTCATGTGGGGGACCCGCATGGACCAGCTGTCGTTCCTTGTTCTGCCACAAGTGGATGTACGCATTGTGTGTCACACGCCAATCCTTGGTCTTGTACCTCTTCCTGCGGTCATACCTGCAACAAAATGATGTTAGTTGTATCACACACACCTCTGAATTGTAGCTTTATTATTAATCGATAACGCACTCGTGCAATTCTTGGTTGGTGGAGTAAAGTGGTGGTGGGTAGCATGCCATTCTTTCAAACTGTCTGCAGACCCTAATGGACAAGTGAATCTCGACCACGTGGAAGAAAATAAGAGGGACGTTGCACCGATACTTGTCTGACTCATCCCTAGTGACAGGACTCAGATAGTACTCGAGCTCCAGAGCATCCCAAAGACACCAATGCACCTAAACATTTCATAATTGAGTTAGGTTGTGATATAGTGTACATCAAACAAGACACATGCATGATAGTAAAGAGAGCGTAACCTGGTGCTGTGTCAGGACGTCGAGACCGTCCGTGTACTCCTTGTACTTGCGCCTCGCATTCCCTCTTACTAACTCTGCTTCCGTCCAGATATACAGAGCTGTAGGGAGTGTATCCTGCCCATTCCATTGCCGCATTAAACACGATAATAAATTAGCCATTAATAATTTTATCATATGTAACTGCCTCGAAGAATATAGTGAACTAAAGTACTTACCGGTAAACCAGTATTAAGGGGCCTCCCAACGGGCCATCGTTCCCAACACCAAACCTGGAGTAGGTAGGAGCAACCCCCAAAGTTCGCATACCCTGAGGTGCGACGGCAAGCAACGCATAGCTGTCGATACATCCATGCCAGGACTGCGCCGCCCCAGTTGTCCGCCGCTATGTTCTCCCACGGCTGGCATAGTATGTCAAGGAAGATCTAGCTGATGGTGTTGCCCGAGACATCTAGGAAGAGGAAAGCACCAAGGAAGTGCCAGAGCCACACTCTAGCGAACCTGTCGATCTGAGCCTCCTTAGCCTGTGGGTCCAAGTAATCAAAGTGCTCTGTGATCCAGGACGACGAAACACCGGAACTTTTCCTGAAATTCACCAAAGAAAATGAGACCCGATGGCTGCAGGAAAGCAATGCAAGTATTAAATGCGCTTGAATTGCTCACTTATTTTTTTTAAAACCTCATCGTCCGGTGGAAGAAAGCCAGCGAACTGAGCCACCAGCTCCCTCCAGTGATCGTTGTCAACTATACCCGTCACTGGAAGTCCTCCCAACCAAAGGCTAAAGATAGCCTTCACGTCCTGCATGGTCAAGGTCATCTCGCCGCAAGGTAGGTGGAACGTATGGGTCTCAGGCCTCCACCTATTATAAGAATAGAATGACTGTTAGTTGACTCAAATTTGTTATAAGAATGTTTATGTACAAAGAAGGCACTCACACCTGTCTACAACTGCAGTAAGTAGGCGGAAGACCGTAGTTGACAACACAGACAAGCTCGAGGAAGCCGGCACGCCGTATATACGGCGCGTAACGCTCATCCCACTGGTGCACCCTGGTGTGTGTGCGAGGCCTCAAAGGAGGCAAAGCCACCTTTGCATCGGTGTCACTCAAGATGTGTGCTCGGTGCTGATCGTTGTACTCCACCTCAAGAATGGGATACAACGGGTACTGCGTAGGAGGGGCCATCCTGTTATAAATTGATAAACAAAGGGTTAGAGTATTCAAATTAACAATATTCAAATTAATATTATGTAGCATTGCAAAATTTGAACTACATGTTATGCAATACGAACACAATATGAAAGCACATGTATATATTCAAAGTAACATTATCAGACATATTAAACAACTTCACTAGAAAAATAAGCATTTGACGAAACTTCATCAAGTCATCCAAATCGACGTATCATGCACTACTAAGCACCGACACTTAAAAACTAGTATCTATACCTAAAATCCCTAACTAAACAACTAACTATAAACAATCAATCCCTAAATCCAAAATCCTAACTAATAGTAACCTAAACCCTAACTACCTTAACAAACCTTAACTATACTACAACACACAATCTCAAACCTAAAAACTACCTACCTAAATAAACAAATTCACTAACCTAACTATCCTAAACTACTAACCCTAGCTATCCTAAATCACTAACTATACTAAATCACTAACTATTCTAACTATCCTAAATCACTAACTATCCTAAATCAATAACAATAGTAAAACCCTAACTATTCTAAATCACTAACTATCCTAAATCACTAACCTAACTATCCTAAATCACTAACTATCCTAAATCAATAACAATCATAATAACATGAAATCGAGAGGGAGCTACCTTGATATGAGTGGGCGGCCGGCGGCCGTGACGCGTCGGCGTTCGTGGCGCGGCCGACGCGGGCGCTGCGCGGCGGGAGTGTGCGGGCGTGGCGTGGCGTGCGGGCGGGCGGGCGTGCGTGCGTGCGGGCGGGCTCGCTCGCGATATTTATCTGGTCCTGCTGCGCCATGCGCCGTGGCGCGGCAGTGACAGACCCTACCACGTCACCGATCAACAGCCCCGGTCGTCGCCACGTCATCTTCCTGTCGCGCCACCATGCATGGCGCGGCACAGGCGTTTCGCCGCGCCATGGCAATAGGCGCGACCAAAAGTGTTAGTTTTGAAAAAAATAGTGTTAGATTTAAAATTAGTTTACAAAAAGTGTTAAAAATAAAAAAAATTCTCTCGTGTGCCCTCCCCTCCATGTCATCTAAATTTGCTGATATGCTCGGCAATATGATAAAATGTTGTACTTGGTCTAAGGGCGGTTTCAACCCAGAAACTATGAGATAGTTTCCATACTTGTATAGAAACTAAATATAGAAATCATGTTTCTAATGGATGATTTCTTTAAAATATAGTTTTGTCCAATCACATGTCTTCTGTCTTCTATCATTTACCTATCATATCTTTTTATATTTTGGTTCGTGTGAAGATATGGTTTCAAAGAAACCATTTCTTTCTCTCTTCCTCATTAATTCCAATATCACATCACTATTTTGCTTAGTTTGACATTCTAATTAATAAGTAACATAGAAACCATTTAGTTTCTAGGTTATATATAACTGCCCTAATAAGAGAGACAGTTTTCAAAATGCACCATCGGCTAATAAGAAACGGTACAGGGGAGAGTATATATTATTATGCTTTAATCACAATGCAAACCATGATAACTGTAGTGTAACCAGCTGGCCAAAACACATAATAAGTTTAACTACCCTTCTCCTCCTGAAGGGAAAGTGCAGCGAACATAGATAGACACTTCTCGAATGTGAGAAGGTACATCACCTACTGTCTTTACTTGAAACCTTATTCGTTCAGTGCACATAAGCATAAGCAGAGCACCCTACCTACACGCTAGAAGTACGCTGCAGTATCAGCAGTACGGCACCATTTAGTAGTAGTATCTCTTTACAGAAACAGTGAAAGATGGACCGTGAAATGCGAACGAACTACGTGATAACCTGGCCTGGATTCATGGAGAATCAGGAGGAGGCTGTGACCTGTGAGGCCAACGACGGATGATCGGCTCCGAGCAGCAGGGATTTGACAATGGTGTCAGCCATTCCCGTCGGCGAGCGGGAAGAGATGTCCCGACTTGGGGAGCTCGTGGTAGACGACCCACGGCAGCTTCTCGCTGATGTACCTGGACAGGCTGACCGGCACGATGAGGTCCTCGGCGCCGTGCCACAGGTGCACCTTCCCCGCCCCCTCCTGGCCATCATCGGCGGCGTCGGCGAACGGGTTCTCCAGCTGCAGCGGGCTCCAGCTCCACTTCCCAAAGCCGACCATCATGTCCCGGTGCAGGCACTCGTGCTCCCCCTGCTGCCTGATCTGCGGCTGCAAAACAAAAATCACACAGCACGCATTCACACGCGCACGGCGAAAACCTGTGAACAAACTTGTTCTATAGCAGTACCATGTAGGTTATGGCAGATTTTTAGTACAGTACCATGTAGGTTCTATAGCCAAACTTTGCCATGATCAGCTTGTCTTCTTCGGAGAGGAGGGCAGGGTTGTAGGCGATGACGCTGGAGGCCGGGAAGAGCTTCTGGCTGTTCCACCAGTAGGTCAGCCACGGCAGGTGATGCGCGACCCAGACCGCCCACTGGTCCTGAGGGAGCTGCTGGTACCAGGCGTCCCGCGACACGTTCGCCGGCAAGCCGGACCACCAGTAGTTGCCCACGGGGCCGAGAATGGCCACGCCGGAGAGCCTGCACCAAGATCAATGTTCAGGCATGCTGACTTGATTGTCCAGGTAAAAGGAGAAAAAAAGGATCGAACCTGCTCTTTTTGCTGGTTGGTACTGGTACTAGTTGGTACGCTGCCAGTGTGGGATGTACTTGAGGCAGCTCCACATGATCTCGCCGCCCATGGGAAGCCAGTGAGGTAAAACTTGGGGCCTAGCTGCAGGTTGTCGGCGAGCTCGGCGATGTCGAGGGCGATGCTCTTCTCGGTCCTGCCCGGGTGCGGGTCGCTCTCGGCGTAACCGGGCCGATCGAAGGACGACAGGTAAATGCCCAGCTCTTGTGCCAGCTCCTGTATCTGCCGGTTCCTCATTCCGTGAAACAGATCAATCTGTCACATACAGTTTGGTAACAAAGCATACCTTGGAGATTGGAAGCGCGTCGTTTCTGCAGGAGTCGAATCCATGGACAAAGATGATCTTGTACTTGGCCTTCTCCTTAGGGACGCCGGTTTCCAGATAGGCCAGGTACCTGCCGTCGCTGAGCCGTGTCCTTGTTGCCGTGACCGGAGGGCCGCCCGGCGAACCGGCGATCTTGGGCGGTGGCGGCTGAATCTGCATGTACAGCAGCGCCGATAGACATGTAAGCAGTGCTAGGATAAGCTTCCTTGCCGTTCCTGCGAGTGAAATGCGAACAAATTAGCACGTCAAAGTTCAAACTGACACGGCGTCATGTACTCATCTCGTAGCATGACTGAAAGTATACGTGCTAGTCTGAACATTTGATTATGCATTCTGTTTATTTTTGGATGCACCCCTGTTGTGTTTATCTCGCAGGTTGAAGCAGTCCCTTTGATAGGTTGAGGTTCAGAAATGTCAGACTTGCTCTGGAGTTCAGTTTTGAGTAAAATCAGAAATGGAAGGAAACTTTCAGCATGTACGAGTTCAACAAATCTCCACTTGACGCCTTTTTACATCTACCGGGTAGTAAGTAGTTGCTAAGTGCTCTCATTGTCAAAACCCTACTGCGGTCCTCAACAGGCGTCAGACAAATTGATGTCTGAAGTAACCTTGAAAACAGCCTGAATCAAAGAAAAACTAAAACCATTTGCAGACTTGTAAAACTCGAAGTCCGATCAGGAGAACCAATGGTCCACAGAGGCTAAAGATCGATGTCCCAAGAAACAATTAACTATGTATAAGCTGCACCTGTGAGTCTGTGACACACGCACTAAGAAGCCTAAACTGCCAGTTTTTCTCTGTTGTACTCAAAGCCTGGTTGGTTCCAATAAGAAATTGGGGGCGAGTTAGCCTCGTTTTTAAATTCTGAACCCAATACCGACTGTCATTTTCAAGCACGCCGACACGCGCATCCATAGTTTAATTTTGTCCTTACACATAGATTAAACAATAGGAGTACAAGCAGTGACGAAGTCGGAAAAAAAAATTAGGAGGAGCTCAATAAAAAAATAGAGGTTTTTTTATTTTCTCTTAACCTTAACTCCTCCTACCTAATATATATATACATAAAATTTTAAGAAAGAACTTAAGGGAGCTCCACGTGTGGATAAGGGTATCACAGAGATCTGTTTTTTTTTTTTCACGGAGTGGGGAACCAACTAAACGATCATGAATAATGGTTTGATGAACAGCGTCATTTTGTTTTTCCCTGTGGAAAGCGAACTGTTGCTCGGTCCAATGCAAAGCCTAAGCCAAACCTATGAGGGCAGTTCCAACGAAAGAAACTAGTAGTTTCTATAACATAAGATATCGCACAAAAAAAGTACTGCTTTCTAGCCCATGGTTTCTATGAGTAATAATTATTTTCTCTTTCTTTCTTCCAACTCTATCTTCTTCCTCCAATGGGAGTGCGACACGAGCTCCCTGAAAACTGGTGGTTTCTCCCCAATGGCGATTTCATGGTTTCTTGGTGCATTGGGTCAAGAGTAGACCTGATTTCTTCGTGAAGAAACCATTTCTATGATTTTTGCTTTCTTCTTTCTTCATTAATTATGTTGCCATGTCAGTGTTTTGTCTACGTGGCAAGTCATTTAATGAGGATAGAAACCATCATCAATGCGCCATTGGGACTACCCTCACAATCGCATATACAAAAAAAATATCAATGATCTGCTCTCGTGGACATTGCTTTAATAGTCTTGCACGTCTCCTTTGAACGAACGAAAGGACTAAACACCGTGCACAATTTTCCCTGAACCGAGAAAAGTTTTCATTTCGCTATCAGCAAAGGAATAAACGGGAAAAAACTTTTACATCCGTAACTATCGTCCTTTAGGTCATCTAGACTCAAGAGCGCAGCTTTGCGACTGATTTTTTCTATATAAAAAAAACTAGTCGGTTCTTCTAGAAACAAACTGTGGGCTATACGACCCCGGATACCCATAACAGATCACATGTGCTACGCTCATAGGGGTGGCCCAACCCACAAGAAGAAGCCTTGCGGGGCATGACTCTGCTCGGCGCCTTCCGCAAGACATCGGGAAGATATCCTGAAGATACTACGAGATCTGTTAGGATATGTATGATCCCAAGATTCCTGTAATCAGTTATTACTTTCCGGTTATCTCTCAGATCTAACCGACTGGTAACCCTGCCTCCCGGACTATATAAGACGGGCAGGGACCCTCTCTAAAATCATGGCATATCATACGATAGCTAATACAAACCAACAGACTACCGGAGTAGGGTATTACGTCATACTGACGGCCTGAACCTGTCTAACTCGTGTATCTCTGTTGCCTTCTTATTCTTGATCTCACGCTCCTCTGCCGATCAATCTACCTTCGTGGGATACCTCTCGGAGGACTGCCGACGATATTCTGTTGACAGTTGGCGCGCCAGGTAGGGGTGTGCGTGCTGTTTCCTTGTCGAACAAGATGGCTTTTTCCGCAGGCTCTTCGTCCCTTCCGCAGCCCGGCCAGATCTTCACGGTCGGATCCATCTCGTGGGTCATCAACGCTGACGGAGTCGGAGAGCTCCTCGAGCCGGGGCAGATCCGATCTCGGAGCCGATTTCAAGGTCTCTTTCAGCAACGACTCGCCGTCCGCTTCCTCGCTACCAGAGGAGGCAGATCAACAATGATGATCTGATCGAGTCCATCGATCGGGTCGGACTGAAGCTCGGATTGGGGTATGGTAAGGTCGATCTGATCGAGTCCATCGATCGGGTCGGACAATCCTCATATTTTTCAGCAAATGCTTGTATAGCGTTGAAATGAATATACAAATCTTTGCGACTAGCTGAGAAAGCAAAATGGATACAAAATAGCTACTACTAAGAACATGTAAAGTTGATAACCTTTTGCATATTATATATAACAGATTATAGATCGAACCAAGAGCCAGATATGCTCTCTAGAAAAAAAGAGAGTTAAATGCATGGGTGGTCCATCAACTTGCGCTCTAGTTTCACTTAGGTCCATCAACTTTAAAAGTGGATTTTTGGGTCCATAACCTTTATTAGTGACGCATTCCTAACCTATACCTTGTTTGTTTCAATTTTTTAACTGACGTGACACCTCCGGGTCTAGGCGGACGCCGCACACACGCATGCAGGTGCATGCATGGCTCTCGGAGTCGGCATCCGCCACCTCGGCCGCGGTTGCCGCGCTCCTCGCCGACCTCGGCTCGCCCACGTCGCACACACGCGGGTCTCCCCCGCGCGGCTGTACGGCAGCGAGCGCCAACGCTCGTCGTCCTGCTCCCTCTCTCTCCAATCCTTCATGTTGATTCACCGCCGCTACTGAGCACTTGGGATACGACGCGTTGCTTTGTCTGGCCAATGGTCACACCCTGCACCGGGCTTGTCGTGTCGGGCATCCGGTGGAGGAGACGGCCGCGGGAAAGAGCTACTACACCAGGAGCAGCTCCTCCTCCTAGATGCAGAGGAGGGCGGAGTGCTGATGTGCCACACAGGAGCGGCTGCAGCGGGTGGCCAGACTCGCGAGTAGGAGCGGCATCATCGTCTCTTACCTGGATCGGCCAGAGCTCACCGGCGCTTCGCCATGCTGCCCATCAGCCGTCCGCGCCAAGCCCTGCTCTACACTCAACACCCTCCGCCCTCGTGCTCGCATCCCACCACGGAGGCATCTGCTCACGCTCCTCCAACTCCCTAGCCACGCCGCTCCAAGATCTCGTGTCGGCTGCCGCCACGAGCGACGCGCCGTGCCACGACGGCCGCTCCGTGTGGGGCGACTAGGCGAGTGCCATGGCCACGCGTCGCTGGGTAGCCATGGCGGCCACGGCGCCTCGCCCCCACCGACGAGCGCCATGCCGGGCCACCATGATGGCCACACCATCACGAGCGAGTGCCGCTCCGTCTTGGGCTCCATCATTCTTGCCTTCTTCTCCGGCCAAAAAGGGCAGCCCGACAGACACGGCACGACGGCGCTTGGGACGAGCGAGGTGGTGCGCTCGGGTACAGGCAGTAGCGGAGACCCTCATGTCGTTCGTCTTCTTTCTACTGCTGGCGAGCAGCAGCGCATTTGGGTGTTGCCGCCGCCACGAGCAGGAGCGGCCGCGCCGGTGAGGTGGCACGAGCGGCTGCGGGGCCGCCCGGCAGCGCGGTAGTGCGCGACATAGGTGGCAGGAATTGGCATGGGCATATGGATGTTGACGTGGCATATGGAGAAGGCCTCGTTCCCGAAACCAACGATGCCGACGGCTTCGCAGCCATTGAACCGGACGTCATCGCTGCACCCGAAGACGAAGCTGTCAACGCCTCCGCGGCCATTGTCAATAACAGCAAGCCTAAGCCTATCTCACCCTAGCCTGCCAGCTGTTAGTCAAATTGTTGCACATGTATCTTTGTTTTCGTTTGCATAAGTGTAGCATAGATGTTGTGCGTGGCCCGTGGCTTGCTTGGCCTACGACACAACTAGTAGTTGGGTTCATACGCGCTAGGGCGGACACTGTGGCACGCGGTGCACGTCTCGGCAAAAGCGGGTGTGCGCACGGTGATATCGGCATGGTGCTGGACTCGGGCTTCAAGCCCCGACAAGCTACGGTAGTTGAGGGCATCACAAAAATTCTCACGTTCCACTTTATCGCGTTGTGTTTGTGTTCATCGAGTTCTCCATCCGTGAGCTCGCCGACGATGTCAAATTCTAGACCGGGGCATCGCTCGGTTCCAACACCCACGGAGTACTGCACCAGCGGGCTGGACCCGTACCAGCGAGCCGCCATCGGATGATAGACTCGTTTCGTCCGGAGCAAGAGCAAGGAGACTAGGTGAATTCCGACCAACAGCTGCGGCTAAACAGTGTGCGCCGAGTGCCATGCATGCACCTGCATGCGTGTGTGCAGCGTCCACCAGGACCCGCAGGTGCCACGTCAGTTAAAAAATTGAAACAAATGGAGTATGGGTTAGGAATACACCGCTAACAAAGATTATGGACCCAAAAACTCACTTTTAAAGTTGATAGACCTAAGTGAAACTAGAGCGCAAGTTGATGGACCACCCATGTATTTAACTCTAAAAAAAGAAGAAACACAAAGGTGAAAAGGCCAAGGTCCTATCTTCATGCAACAAAAGGATTAGAGGCACTGCGGGCATGCTAGAGCCCAGAGCCAGTTAATAGAGTAGCGAATTAGTTAGTATTAGTACTAATCAGGAGAAGCAAAAGAACCATGCCGAGCCAAGTAACAAGATCACATCACAAGGACCGCACACTAGTCATGGCCAATTAATTGACCCAACAAAGATGCGAGAGTATATACTGCTGGAGGCCGGGGCCAGTGGCGGTGGCCGCTTCTCGCCAGACACTATCGCAGAACCGATCAATTTATAAGAGCATAAGTACAATGACAGTTCGTAAGTGATCGCACTGTTATACTTGAGCCCATATAAACCCAGTAGTCCGTCGAGTACCACGACAAGTCTCGATAAACGATCTACATACAACCAAGATCGTACATGATTCAACATACATGTCACATGTTATATAAAGTTCACATATACAGTTCATTCATCAGAGTGCGAAATAAGGTTATTACAAACCAAGTTTGATAGATCATAGCAGAAGCAAAATAAAGTTCGAAACTAGCATTTGCCAACATAGTTCAAATACAGTGCCATCTCATGATCATAATCCACACAAGCATATGAGGGATTATTAAAGATGCCTTCCCAAGGCTCACTCCTCATCCACGACGGGATAGAAACAATTCTTACAATAGCCATGATAAACTGTACCATCTGCAACAATGGGAATAAAATCCTGAGTACAAGAAGGTACTCAGCTAGACTTACCCGTCATAAACCAGAAATAAATTGACTCCAAGGATTATGCAAGGCTTTATAAGTGGAGGTAGCTTAACAATATTTTGCATAAAAAATGATTAACTTAGTTATACAATTATAGTTCAGTCATCAAGTTAATTATAGTTATTCATCTCTAGATTAGCAACTATCATGTGCCAAACATGTGGTATATCATTTGATAACATACAATAGTAACCATAGCCGGTGTAGTAATTCCATATTTATCCAAACCATCACATTCCATAATACAATTACTACGATGTTGAAGCTAGCCAAGTTTCTCACTATCCGGAAGAGACGACAATTCGAATTGATTTCAACCAGCTCGGAATTTATTTCTAACACAAACCCAGGTAGACCAGATCAACGGTCACCTTAGGTCATCTTTGGTACAACTCAAGTCCACATTTCGTGGGTTCGCCCAGCGCTGCATAATCAGGGACAACCAGTTCCCAGGACATTCAGGCCCGGCCTACCCATGGGATCACGTCTGGCTCCCCGCACATCTTTACTACCATTCAGAGTGCACACTCTAACAGAGCAGGGCTCCGCTTGAGTTGAGCTACTCAGCTTCACGGTCAAAATGAGTTATCTGGCCAGCTAAGTGATAAACATACGTTCAATCTTGTCAGAAGTGCCAACAACGGTACGGTCCTTAATCGGCACAGATGGAATTACATGAGTCAACCTACACATAGACTATGCTCGGCCTCCATTTACATTACCCCATGATTCTTTTCCACGATAGCAAATATAGCCAACCGTGCTTCGGTATCTACCTATATCTCATAGGTGACAGGAAATCACCCGACTTCTACCAGTCTAAGCATGGCTAAGCATATATTCGATCCTAGACCTACACAGGGTTAAAGATATATGTAACTGGACAGGGTAGTTCTATGCATCAAGTGTTTCCAATCAACTCTTATAATCTAATGCATCAAACATAAAGGACTCAAGTAGTATTTTGTAAAACATGAGAGACTTAGAATGTTCTGAGGCTTGCCTTTGAAGAAAGAGGTGGGTCGGTGATCTGGGCACTCAGGGAGCTCTTCGGGAGTCTGCTCCTCTATCCTGGATCTACGGCTTGAGGAGTCTCCTGCTGATCCCCTTCCTCTTCTTCATTGAATTCCAACAACGTTGTCTCCTCGGTTGATCCTATATGCATGAGCATGGCATAAGATATCACAAATGCATATGTGATGACACGTATAGTATGATATAACATGATGAATGCATCCTCATAAGTACTTTCCACAGCATGGTATTAAAGTAATAACAAGTGCATCATATTCTACTGAGTAGGTGTATATCTCTTCTCTATTACTTAAGCAAACACTTCTGTAATTTATTTTCTAGACTACAAAACAACAACTAATTGTTTTAACCATAATTGGAGTTATACACATCAAAATAATATGGTTGTAGACATTCTAGAAAGCTTATGAAATTATCTACAACTTTCTTTTAATACCTTTAATGTGATTCAATAGTTATCTAGGTCACACAATTAGTTAATCAAATTTGTCTAGAGAGTAAATATTATGGACAGCACACTTCTACCAGCCAAAACTCTTAAACCCTAAGGTCTATGACTATGACATTTTAACACAAGGTAGATCAGTAAGTTATCTACAACTTTGTTATTGACAAGTTTTACAGAAAAGGCCATTAGCAACATTAAATTATCAGCTCTACCGAAACTATACATGCAGCCATTTACTTAAATTATAAAGCAATGATTAATTAGTTGCATACAACCAATTGCTTATAAGCCTTATTATTAACATAAACAGTTTATATGTATCACAAGCACCATAGAAAACATCATGGTCAATCACAATTTATTATTTAAATGCCTTTATTAATTTAAAGATAATTAGGGGAAATAACAAACATATACTAAATTTGCATAATAAATTCTCACACAAATACAGTAGCTTCTAAGTGCTCCCAATAGACTACTGTAAAAATTTCACACCATTTGAACATGTATAACATCCTCTACAAAAATGACAAGCAAGCAAGGTTTATTTTTGTGAAAATAGTTAACCCTATAGAAAAGTGTCAAACAACAGATTTTATATTTTTCTTAGCTTCATAATAGTGCCATAATACTATACAAAAATTTACATGGTAATATGTTGCTTATTTTTATCCCTCAAATTTTTCTCAGAAAACACCATTTATTAATAGATAAATAGAAAGATCATATTTCAATCAAGTATAATGTAAGTTTATTATTTTTCCAAGCTAGAGCATGTCATCACAAGACTAGCAAAATTGGAATCATAATTTTATCACTTTTCTAGCTCAAGATATACAATTTACAACATTACAAACATTCAAAAAGTACTTATCTAGCTATATTTTATTCACCTATAAAAATACTAGAAACTATAAATTTCATATTTTTATAAAATACTATACTTCATGAGGAACACAACAAAATTTGGTTCACTAAAATTGGACATCTACAACTCAACTTATGATTTTTCAAAGTTAGCACAAAATTTGGAAAAGAATAAACTAAAACCCTAAATTGTTCTCGCTGACACCTAGGATCCACTGGTCAGCAGACCCCGCATGTCAGTGACCCAAAAACAGAGCCTGGTGGTCGGCCAATGTTATCTCGCCGACAGCGAGCACTCCAGTGAAACTGATGTCACCTACGTGATCTACTCACTAACCCACGTCGACTGGTACCCGTGGTGGCAGCGCGGATGCACTGGAGCTACCTCGTCGCCGGCCATGGCAGCACGACGGCGCTGCACTTAGGTACGCTAGCTATTATAGGCCACAACAAGGCTCGACGAGAAGCGCACGAGCTCCACGGTGACTACACGAATCTAATGAGATGACCTAGGCTAGATGGGACATGCCGACGAGGTCTGCCCATGTACGCGGTGGCGCGAAGGTGCTGCGCATCGTGTTCCGCATCGGTGAGGCAACCATTCATAGTGAGGTCATGCTACAAGCTAGACTACACCCTAACCAAGCCCTAACATGAGGAAGCAGAAGGAATGTGATGCGAGCCGAGGAACGGCGAGCTCGCCGTGAAGGCGGCCCTGAGAGCTGAGCTTTTCGGCGAGGTAAGAATGGCGATTTCACCCTCAGCGAAGCTTATCTGGCCCTGTGGCTGTGTCTAGGAGGTGGAGAGGAAGATGACGCAGCTGCTGGTAAGATAAAGACGGCAACGGTGTAGTGGCATGGGCGCTAGGCGATGGCGAAGCGGTGTGGTTGTGTGTCAGCGAAGGAAGCTCCACGTCAAGAGCAAGAGAGAGCAGTGGAGAGGGAGGGACCGTGCTAGAGTGAGTGAAATGAGGCGTGTGGGTTCTCTGATATCATGTGCTAGCACGCTGCGACGAGGGCCCAACACCGGCCAGCGGTGGCCATGCGGCGGCCAGACTCTGCCTCGGTCGGCCATGATGGCGCGACGCGACTTCGGCCATCAGGGTCCGATCTCATGTCTGACTGCACGATTTCAACACCTCCAATCTCCTAAACCAAAGCGAATGATGTGGTAGAACCGCCTAATCTAATACCTCCCAGGAGTGCTCGTCTTCCATTAGATACTAAGCAGTAAGCACCCAATGAAGAATACTAAATTACTCGGTTCCGTTGGGCACACCCCAGGGGAGAAGCAAAAAATTCACATTTTCCATCAGGATCACAAATGAGAGAATAAAGCTTACATCATTCTTAACTATTTCTTACATCACTTTTAATATAGCATTAGAGTATAATAGTTATTGTATAACAGCGAAATGTAATCATATTATTAGGGTTATGAGCATTTTAATTGAACAGTGGAATATAAACATGTGATCAGAATTACAGCAGAAATAAATATCTATTCATGACATGATGAAGTATTGATATATAAACTACGACAACATATTACGAAACTTTCATTTATAAAAGCATTTGGTGAGAGTTATAAATAACAACTACGATCGTAGCGTAAAGGAATCCTCGCTGAGCCCACCAGGAGGAATCCACACACAAGAGTCAGCTTCAGCATCCACCTATCACCTGCAACAGGGGGAATAAAACCCTGAGTACTCAATTGTACTCAGCAAGACTTACCCGATAGGAGAAAAGAAAACGACTCTAAGGATATGCAAGGCTATCTGGCTTGTGGGTTCATTGCATCTGCAGAAAGCATTACTAAGTGTGTGTCCTTATATTCGGTTTTTATTAATAGCCGCATTGGTTCATTGACTAACCAATCTATGTAAGCACCTATTCTACTCAAGCAGGTGGTAAGCAATCAGATTTCCTTTTTCTATTCCATCTTTCATCTTTCAGTTCTTACTACGATGCTAGGCATGAAACAAGCCGTACCGACTCGACGATGATTCATGAATCAATGTCCCCAGCTGGGTACCCCGAAAAACACACGCCCTGCTTGTACCCAAGGCACAAGCAGGACCAACCCATCACTATTCACCTAGGTCACATACTTTGCACCGAGAACCCTATACAAACTTTCTACTTGGATTCATACCCTTCTCACCTTCCTTCCTCTCCTAGGAGCATAGCACGAAGCAGAGGAGGCATGGGATGGACGAACGGCAGTGAGGATGGCCACTGGGTGGTGCGACATGCATCGTACATGGTGCCTGGTGCTAGATGGATAGGCACATGAGGAGCGGCATAGGTAGGATTGCTTTGGGCTCGCTGTCACACTGCCGTCGTGCTATCTTGCACTCATATCTTTTTCCTCCTACACCTTTGCCTACCTGCAGCCCTCGCTCTTGCATCCATACCGAACCCCCTCTATCTCGGCCGTCCACATGCCTCCACACCAAGAGAATGCTGTCACCTCCTCCTTTTCCTCGCTCAGACTTGAGTGCGGAGTGCACCATGGCCATCCCACTCCATGACCCACCATTGTCTCCCTCTCCCTCATCCTCTTCCCTAGAGTGCCACACCACTGTAGTCGCCGTGCCTCACCCCGCCAGTGCTGGCCTATCCCCACGAGCGAGCGCGCCCACACCACCTCTTCTAGCTAGGTCCAGCACATCGCCTCCCTGCTCCTACTGCTGACCGCAGTTGCGCGCCGCACCACCGCCCGCCATCGGTTTTCATCCTTCGTCGTGCGCCCAAGCCGCACCCCCACTACGTGGCCCTGTGCCGCATCCGCGCCATCCACCGTCCGTGCGCGTGGCCAGTCACTGCTCGCACCTGTGGCCATTCCCACCACCCGAGCCATAGCACCCCATCAGTGTCGGCCCTGCCTCACAGCGCCGTGCCTCTGCCGTGTACTGCGCTGGAGCCACCGATGCCCCATGCCATCCTGGAGCTAGCCATGCCGCCAAGCCCCTAGAGCGCCGTTGCCTTGGCATGCTCCGTGGCTACTGCCGATGCCGCTGCTGTGTTGGTGCACCGGGTACCCACCGTGGTCACACACTGCCGCGCCACGGCTCGCGCCCACCATCGGCCAATCCTGCATCGTAGGGGAGCCACGCCTCGCCAGCCGGCTCGTCCGCACTCTTCCTTCCCGTGGCTGCGCCGGACCGGCTGTTCCTTCGACGCTGCTCAGTCGCCGGCCACCACGCACGCAAGCGCCTTGAGCCCCACGGGCCGCTCTAGACCGCTGGCCTGCAGCACCAGCCAGGGCCATGCCCGACGTCGCCCTACCTCCCCCTCAAGCGTGCCTGGGCTCGAGTTGCTGCACGTAGCTCCGCCGTGCCCACAACCACTTGCTGGTGTGCCATGGTTGCCATCGCTACCCTATGCATCACCTCCATCGGTCACCGATCGATTCCTCTACCCTGCGCCGCTCTATTTTTAAGGTAGAGATGGACTTGAACGTAAATAGAATATTTTATTGTGTTTACATTACAAAAACGCTAGACTCATAGATTGGCAAAAAGGGGCTTAGTTGATTTAGAGAGAACTCAGGGGCCTCATTGCTAAGTGTCATCGCTCCGTCCGC
Organism: Miscanthus floridulus; assembly: GCF_019320115.1. NCBI lineage: Eukaryota > Viridiplantae > Streptophyta > Magnoliopsida > Poales > Poaceae > Miscanthus > Miscanthus floridulus. The sequence continues at coordinate 41,454,464 of NC_089591.1, forward strand.
TTGGGCCGGCTGGTTGTCGCCTTGTTGGGCCGCGCTCACCATCCATTGAGCTGGCCTATCGCCACCCTGGTTGGGCCGCTGGCCACGCACCCCGATTGGGCCTCTGGCTGCGTGCCTGTCGTGCCCCACGCTGGGCCGACCGGTTGACTATGTGCTTGGGCCGCTTGCGCGGTTATCACCACTGCTAGGCCGCCCGCGCGGTTGTCGCTGATCGCTGGGTCGATTGATGGCCGCTAGCCCTTTTACTTTTCTAAAGCAATTGTTAATTGAGTTTCATAAATAAACTTGTAAAATCAATATAAAATTGTGTAGTTGTCCAAAAATGATTAAACCAGTTTTGTTAACTTCCTAAAATCATGATCTATCTATTAGCATAATTGGTTCATCTAATTAGTGCTATTTTTAGGGTTGCTCTAATTGAGTTAGAATGCTTAATATTATGAAAATGTAAACTTGCATGAATTGTTGTGATAAATTGGTAATAGTATTGAATCTGAAATGTTTACAGTAGGCTCCTAGCAATATTAGGTACTCACTGCAATTTTTGTAGCTCTAGAATAATTAGTTTACTAGATTAATAATGACGCCCTATTTCGAATAATGATTAAATCAATAGAATGGAATAAAGAAACAACTTGGGTTTATATAACTAAAACATTCATTGGGAAATAACGCTTATTCGCCGACATGGATATGTAGCCTAAGTACGGATGTCATTAGAGCGAGCTCGTTAGCTTGTGAGGCATGATCGGGTTTCTAAACATTTCAGCTGTCATTGATTATTTACATCTATGCATTTGCATCTGCATATCACATAGGTACGATGATGGATCAACGGATCAATTGAAGGATGATTGGGAGTCCAAAGATGGTGTAATGGTATTCTCTCCGGGAGATGATTCAATGGGCTTTCTATTCAGTTGATTGTGGATGATCTGATAATGCAGATACTAACTTTTTAATATATATCTTACCTAGGCAAGCCCCAGTGCATAACCCCTACTCTTCTATAGTTTAAATTATAATTGTGTGAAAGGATCAAGATGCCCAAGAGGGGGGGTGAATTGGGCTAATTCTAAATTTCTTTCCAATAATTAAACCCTACGGTTAAGGGCGGGCCTGGTGCAAGCGGTAGAGTCTTACCGTCTATGATCGGAAGGTCTTGGGTTCGAGTCGTGGTCTCCTTGCATTGCACAGGCGAGGGTAAGGCTTGCCACTGACACCCTTCCACAGACCCCGCATAGAGCGGGAGCTCTTTGCACTGGGTAATTAAACCCTATGGTTAGCCCACTTCACCCCTTGTGCCTAGAAAGTATTCTTAATGTTCTACCGCACAAAAAGTCTTGCAATCTAAGTTCCAATCCTACTCTAGCATGGCAATTCTATGAATGTAAAGACAAGAATTGAATTACTCAAAGTAAATGCCTAAAGTAAAGAGAGAAGGAGGAATACAGTGATGTTTTGCTAAGGTATCGGAGAGTCGCTATCCCCACTAGTCCTCATTGGAGCACCCGTGCAAGGGTGTAGCTCCCCCTTGATCCACGCAAGGATCAAGTGCTCTCTACGGGTTGATTTTTTGACACTCCATCACGGTGAATCACCCACAACCACTCACAACTTGAGTTGGGTCATCCACAAGCTCCACCAGATGGTCACCAAGCTCCCAATCACCACCAAGCCATCTAGGTGATGGCGATCACCAAGAGTAACAAGCACGAACTCTCACTTGACCATGACAAGCCTAATGAGAAGGGTGGATGCACACTTTGCTACTCTTGCTTTCATTAATGAGGCCTCTCTCTTGGATTCTCAAATCTCAATCACCTCACTAGGACCTTGCTCTTCTTGACACTCTCAAGGGTGTTTCTCAGCTGTTGGAATAAGCAAAAAGTACCCCCTCACATGAATGGAGGAAGTATTTATACACCTATGTTCAAAACGAACCGTTATGTGCCTCTGCGGGGTGACCGGACGCTCTGGTCATGTTGACCGGACGCTCTGGTTAGTTCACCCTGAAACCCATTATTTAAGTTGTGACCGAACACTAGACAGCATCCGATCAGCACTGACCAGACACGTCTGGTCATGATTTTCCCTCTTTGGAACCTTACTGGAGTCGACCGAACATTGGGACCTAGCGTCCGGTCACTCACCTCTCAGCGTCCGGTCGCACAAGACGGATTCACCTTGATCAAATGAACTGACCAAACTCTGCGCCAACGTCTGGTCACACCAGAACCAGCGTTCAGTCAGCATTTGACCCTCAATTCATTTCCATCTCGCAATCATATGTGAATGAAGTTTGCTCCAATTGATCTAAGGGCTGTTTTGGAGCAACCTAGTGCTAGATTTAACAAGTGTGCACCACACCTAACCCACTAGACTCACCTAGGTCAAGCTACCCATCCATACCCCCCTTAATAGTACGGCCAAAGGAAAAACAAAGTCCTAAACTACTCTAAGTGTCTCTTCAACTCCAAACGACACTTAGAACTAGTTCATCCTTAACCTTGTTGTCCATCCATTGAAAACCAAAACAATTTCCATCATAGGGGCATGACCACCAAGATTGCCCAATCAATTGTCATTACCATGACCTAACTTAATTGCATTCGCAAAACATACGTTAGTCAAGTAATCTTGTATTGTCATTAATCACCGAAACCCAACTAGGGGCCTAGATGCTTTCAATCTCCCCCTTTTTGGTGATTGATGACAATACCACCTCAAGTATGTGAAAGAGATGAGGTTTTTAACATGCTTGGTTCATATAAACTTTTGACAATAAGAACAAAAGAGTTAGGCAAGCTTATATGACCCAAGCTAACATGATGTACTCAAAAAATATGAAATAAGCATAAGTACAAGTAAAAAAGCACATTTGCATCAGAGTAAAACGTGGAAGCAAAGCAAATGAGCATAATACAAGTGATATGACATATAAATAATTCAAAGTAGAGAGCACACATGTCACATATCACATAAAAAATCACGATCATGTAAATATCGCTATCACATAAATATAGTTCGATGCATGAAAGTAAACACATGAATGCATAATAGTGTATCACACATAAAAGGTAAACACATGAATGCATAATAGTGTATCACACATAAAAGACCAAATATAATAGATAAGCTCCCCCTAAATGAATCGCTCCCCCTAAGTCTAACATACTCGATCCTTCTCCCCCTTTGGCGTCAAACACCAAAAACTAAGGGTTGGTCGGTGGGCCTGCAGTGGACGAGTCAGGCGCTGAGGTACGAGGAGCAAGCTGGAACTATGTGCTATCATCATCTGATCCTGAGCTCTGAGCTGTATGACCCTCTGTAGCTGGAAGTGATGCTGAAGCGGTCTAGGTCGGATCAGGGACTGGTGCGGCCTATGACTCTATAGGTATGACTATAGCAGGTGGCTCTGATGAAGCAACTGGATAAGGGAGCATCTCTGTAGTCCCGGTAATAGGTGCAACTATGGAAGGACCAGGAACATGTTGATATGGTGGAGTAGGCTACCCTGTCAACTCACTGAAGGTAGCACCAAGGCTTCTAGAAACTATGGTATCTGGCGCTAGCAGCGAGGAAGTCTGAGCCAGTGTGAAGCCCATCTAAAAAGGTGTGAACTGCGGGGCTGGCACTGGCGAGGCAAACCACTGAGACACCTGCTTTGTAGGTGAAGCAAACTGAGTAGCAGTCTATCCCTGACTCTAAAGCCCACTGGCCTGTACAACTAGAGTCATAGAAGTGGTGGTAGGATGGTCGATCTGGGGTGAAGGCTATGGCGGTGGAGACCCAATAGCTGTCACAACATGCTACATAAACCCAAGTAACTACTGCTGCATGAGAAGTTGTTGCTGATGCATGGCCTGCTGTTGCTGTTGTATAGCTTGCTGCTACTGCTGGATGGCCTGTTGCTGTCGCTTAAACTCATCTTGTCTAGCCTAAAACTATGCAAATGTAGTAGTGGTCTCCTGGGCCTGGCGAGCCTGATCCTACCTCATTCACTCAAGTATAGCAAGTAGAGCAGGGTCTGTCTATGGTGCAGGAGGAGCTGAACTAGAGCTACCGGCCTCATGATCATGTTGTTGTGGAGGCATCTGAGGAATGTCTTGGTCATCATCATCAGTACGGTCACTGGGGTCGCTCTTGACCATCCCCTCCTACTGAGCATCAAGCTCCTCCTCCTCTGTAGCTACTATACCCCTGATGGTATCATCCTACTAGGCTACAGTCTCAAGCACCTTTGGGCGACGATGTGACTGACTAGGTGCACTTGGCCTACTATGACGGAGCATCTAGGTCATGTTATAAGTAGGAAACCCTGTAGTAGCACCACTATACTCTACTAGCATCTCAGGTGGCCTCACTATAACTGCTCTGTGAATCAAGAATGTAATCCAATGAGCATATGACAACTGTCGATGACCTCTAAACCCCTCTACAATAGTATCCTCTATCTTAGATAGTAGGAGATCCCAAATATCAAATACAACCTGCTGCATCAGAGAGTTCAGTAGCCACAACTGAATGCGAGTCAATCCCTCGCGATATCCCATCCTCGGAAGTAGTGTCCTCCTCTTGATAGCATTAAGCACTCTATCTATAGGAGTGAGGTCACTAGGTGTCCTGCTCGACCCCTCGCTGAATCCTCTATGAAGCAATGGCAGACCAAATTTGTAGGAGGCACCATACCGCCATGAGGACGTCTAGGAGGCGTTGTTTGTCTATAGCAAACCTCATGTAGCCGGACGGGCTGCTCCTGAAGCATAAGAATCTCCCTGACCCTAAAACTCATCAGCATGTAATATCTGCCTCTGAATGCAAAGTGTATAAATCTGTGCTGCGGATCAATCCAAAGTGTAGCATAGAACTCACGGACCCAAGATGGAACATATAAGCCTATCCATCCAAGTAAGTCTGTCAGCCCTGGCAAGTAAGATAGGTAAGGGCGAATATGCTCTTCAGCTGCTGCTACAATGGACTCAATGTTGCACACCCTCTGAGATCTAAATGCTGCCCCACTATTAAGATATATATTATAAAAATCTTCCTACAGTGGTGTGTAGAAGCCCTCTGATGCATGCTCATCCCCCCTCCATGGAAACCGCTCCTCGAACTGAACGAACCTGAGCTACTGCACCTGCTTGGCTATGGTGGCCCTCAAGTCTAGATGAGTCACTAGAGGCGGACCCTATGGTCTCGGAGGTGGATGAGAACCCCTCCACTGTGTCTCTAGCCTCGGTGTGACATGGGTGCGAGTATGACTAGAGCGGCGTAACTATGGCTGAGGTGCCTACTCTATCTCCTCTAACTGTACTCCCTCCTGAGTCTGCTCTATCTGTTGTGCCTGCTGCTATGACTCCCCCTGAGACTAACTCTCATCAATAGCGACACGCCGTCCTCCAGCCATCGCTATCCTAGCTGGACCACCATGACGATGCTCAACCTCCTAGACAATGACCCTCTGAGCAGGTGAATGCTGATATGTAATGACTACACCACTCTGAGCACCACCACTCTCAGCAAGCTCTACAGTGGCTGCTCTCGCTATATCTGCATCTAGATACTTGCGCTTCTTTGTTGCAAGCTTCTTCATCACCTTGCCTGTTGCCTTAGAAGGCAGGCGAGGCGGGGGCCTCGGATCCTCATCACCAGGACCACCTCTAACATTCTTGACACGAGCCATCTGATGGAGCTAAAAGGAACAATTGCACTGACAAGACTCAACTACCAACTATCACTTCTAAGGCTTGGCCTCGATCCGTACTCGTGAGCTTGGCTCGAGTTGACTAACAACCACCAATGAGACCTCAGAAACACTGACTTGCTGCATGTTAGAATAGATCGGATATAGGAATAATTTCAATATATATCTAGAGATACGAAACCCTAAGAAGCAAGCAATAGATACGAAATTGGAAACGAGGGCTTGCTACCTGACGAACCGGTGAGTTGACGAGAAGAGGAACGAATTGGGGAACCACAAGATCGATAATGCGAGGCTAGGGTTGCAATGCGTTGTGGATCGGCAGTGCAATGTGGTGAAGAGGCGAGGTGAGCAATGTGGCTAGGGCACCGATGAGGATCTGGGGGCAGCGCTGATGAGGGCGACGCTAGGGCACGGGCTCAATGGCGTAGGAATCTGTGGGCGGTGTGGGCGAGCTACTGCGGCTGGTGTGGTGGCACGGCTTTAGTGCAGGCACAGCGGCGCAGGGCGCGGTGGTGTGGTGGCATGAAGGCACGGGCGCAGATGATGGGCACGAGTGCAGGGGGAGGTTGCGGTGGCGTGGGAGCATGGCGGCGCGGTGAGCTGTGGAGGCACGACTAGGGTTTGCTCGGCGATGTCGGCGTGGGCAAGCGATGGATAAGGACTTAGGTCAACCGACGATTGGATTATATGGTGGCCCCCAATGGATTAGAAAAGGAAATGAGAAAGAGTCCAGATCCTACATGTTTTCTACTGACCGGATGCTCCGGTGGCAACGACCGGACGCTGCCACCCAGAGTCCGGTCGACTCCAGAGAGGTCCAAATCTCCTAGAGCCGTGACCGGACGCATTCGATCACAACTAACTTGACGCAGCCAGAGTCTGGTCCAACCTGTCTCCATCATCTTCACTCGATCGGACATAGGAACGCCTTCTGATCGGACACTAAACAATAGAGTCCGGTCACTCCATCGCAGCATCGGTTCATCTTCTGTGAACTGACCGGATGCTAGACTTCAGAGTCCGGTGCAGCGTCCGGTCACTCTTTTCCAGCAAATCTTCAAAGTTCCTTAATGCTGCCTGTTCCCAATCAAGTCCCAACTTCAATAAGACCCAAATAAACACCAATTGGGACTGATATGCGTGACCTCTCTCAAACCCTCATTTTTTCAAAATATTTTGCCTTAGGCTATAATTCTTTTTAAGATAATAGGCAATAAGAGGGCAATTGAAGAGAAACGACAAAGCAACATTCATGCACATGAAATACTTGAAAGTAAATATAGTTGCTTGTCAAGTTTGATCCAAGGTTAAGCTTCTTCACACGCTTTTCGACGGTTATCTTAACCATGTTAGACAAGCCCTATATGCATTATCAAAGATTAAACATGTTGTATATTACAATGCAATGCAAGGGACAACACAAGCTCATTTTCTAGTGAAGTTGCTAAAATCAAGAACATTGAGCTCATTCCGCAATCTACAAAATGTTGCCTCATCTAGCAGTTTAGTGAAGATATCTGCCAATTGATCCTCGGTCCTTACACCTTCTAATGATATATCATTTTTAGCAACATGATCTCTAAGAAAGTGATGGCGGATATCTATGTGCTTGGTGCGAGAGTGTTGAACTAGATTATTTGCAAGTTTTACCGCACTTTCATTGTCATGCAAAAGAGGTACCTTTTCTAGAACTGCACCATAGTCTAGCAAAGTTTGTTTCATATAAAGTATTTTGCACAACAAGCACCCACGGCAATGTATTCCGCTTCGGCGGTGGACAAAGCCACACTATTTTGTTTCTTGGAGGACCAAGACACAAGTGATCTACCAAGCAAATGGCACCCTCTGGATGTGCTTTTTCTATCAACTTTGCAATCGGCATAATCTGAATCAGAATAGCCAACTAATTCAAATATAGCTCCTTTGGGATACCAAAGGCTAATGCTTGGTGTGTGCTTAAGATACATAAGGATTCATTTAACGGTAATCAAATGAGTTTCCTTAGGATTAGCTTAAAATCTAGCACACATACACACACTAAACATACTAAACATGATGTCGGGCCTAGATGCGGTTAAATATAACAAGCTACCAATCATAGAGCGGTAGAGAATTTGATCAACCGTGTTACCTCCCTCATCTAGGTCGAGATGTCCATTGGTTGGCATTGGTGTCTTGATTGGCTTACATTCATCCATCTTAAATCTCTGGAGAAGATCATTTGTATATTTCTCTTGAGAGATGAAAATCCCTTCTCTCATTTGCTTGACTTGAAAACCAAGAAAGAATGTAAGCTCTCCAATCATTGACATCTCAAACTCCTTCAACATTAATTCACCAAACTCTTTGCAAAAATCTTCATTTGATGATCCAAAGATGATTTCATCAACATACACTTAACAAATGAAGATATATCCATCAATCTTCTTGGTGAATAGTATAGTGTCGACCTTCCCAATAGTGAAGCCCTTCTCAATAAGAAAATCCCAAAGGCGCTGATACCAAGCTCTTAGGGCTTGCTTAAGCCCATATAGTGCCTTAGACAACCTATAAACATGATTAGGATATCTAGGGTCTTCAAACCCGGGAGGTTGATCAACATAGACTAGTTCATTAATAAAGCCATTTAAAAATACACTTTTCACATCCATTTGATATAGTTTCATTTCATGATATGATGCATATGCAAGGAGGATACGAATGGCTTCTAGTATTGCAACTGGTGCAAAGGTCTCTCCAAAATCCAAACCTTCAACTTGAGAGAACCACTTTGCAAGTAGTCTTGCCTTGTTCCTCACAACAATGCCTTGATCATCTTGCTTGTTGCGGAACACCCACTTTATTCCAATGACTCTTGCACCTTGTGGTCGCTCTTCAAGAGTCCAAACTTCATTGCGGGTGAAGTTGTTCAACTCTTCATGCATGGCATTTATCGAATCTAGATCTTGAAGAGCTTCTTCTACCTTAGTAGGCTCAAAGCAAGAGACAAAGGAGTGATGTTCAATAAACAAAGCAAGCTTTTGAGAGCGAGTCATTACTCCCTTTGATGGACTCCCTATGATGAGATCTTGTGGATGAGCTTGTAGTAGAGGTGAATTTCTTCTATCAACCACTTGAGGGGGAGGTTGTGGAGCATCAACATCTTGTGCTTGTGTCACCATTTGATCATGGGAGACATGAGTATCTTCATTTTCTACTCTCCCATCTTTTTCATCATCTTGTGGCACACTTGATGAAGAAGGAGAATTGAACACTTGTGCATCATCTTCATCATCATTAGGCTTGATGTCTCCAACTAGAATATTCTTCATGGCCTCCCTCAATGGTTCATCACCTACATCCTCAAGATTCTCTGTGCTCCTTGGGAGCCATTAGATTCATCAAATTCCACATCATATGTTTCTTCAACCAAGCCGGTGGCCTGATTAAATACTCTATATGCTTTGGACTTTGATGAGTAACCAACAAGAAAACCAATATCACAACGTCTTTGAAACTTCCCTAGGTGTTGCTGTTTCTTGTAGATGTAGCATTTGCAACCAAACACCCTAAAAAGGAGACGTCTGGCTTCTTCCCATTGAGCAACTCATAAGGTGTCTTGCCAAGGAACTTTTGAAGGAATAGGCGATTGGATGCATAGCATGCGGTGTTGATAGCTTCCACCCATAGAGCTTCGAGAGTGTTGTACTCAGCAAGCATTGTTCTTGCTAGTGTGATCATTATCTGGTTCTTTCTCTCTACTACACCATTTTGTTAAGGAGTATATGTTGCGAAGACCTCATGCTTGATCCCAACTTCATCACAATAGGCTTCAATGTTTGTGTTGTTAAATTCTTTACCATTGTCACTTCTAATCTTCTTGAGCTCCACTTCAAACTCATTTTGTGCTCTCTTGGCAAACTTCTTGAAGCATGATGCAACTTTGGATTTGTCATGAAGGAAGAACACCCATGTGTATCTTGAGTAGTCATCAACAATCACAAGACAATAAAGATTTCCTCCCAAACTCTTGTTTGTTGTTGGTCCAAATAAGTCCATATGAAGGAGCTCTAGCACTCTTGTGATTGACATGAAAGCTTTTGTAGGATAAGTATTTGCAACTTGCTTGCCGACTTGACATGCACTACAAAGCTTGTCCTTCTCAAACTTCACATCCTTCAACCCTCTCACCAAATCATTCTTTATTAGCTTCTTGAGTGAGCTCATCCCAACATGAGCAAGTCTTCTATGCCATAGCCATCCAAGTGTTGTTTTGGTGAATAGGCAAGTCTTCAAATTAGCATCTTCGGAGATGAAGTCCACTAGATATAGGTTGTTGTATCTAAATCTCTTGAATATCACTTGATCATCATCTTTCTTGGATACAACCACTTCCTTCTTAGTAAATAGGCATTGAAAGCCAAGATCACACAATTATCCAATGAATAGCAAGTTGAAGCTCAATGAAGCAACATATAGTACATTTGAGATTGAATGATCATTTGATATTGCCACTTTGCCCAATTCTTTGACTTTGTCCTTTGAATTATCTCCAAAAGTGATTCTTTCTTGTCCATCTACTTCTTCATCTAGTGAGGTGAACATACAAGGATCATAGGTCTTATGTTGTGTGCAACCACTATCAATTATACAATGACTTCCACCGGTCTTGTAGTTCACCTACACACAAGAGATCAAGCTTTAGGAACCCAAAGTTGTTGAGGGCCCTTGACTTTCTCAATAAGTGACTTTGCAACCCAAAATTTCTTAGGCCTATTCTTGTTGGGAGTCCTTAAGAACATAACTTTTATCTTTCCACTAGAGTCCTTTCTAAGCATATAATGAGCATTGAAAGCAAAGGGTCTAGCATGCTTAGGCAAGGGTTGTGGTGGTGGAGTTTGACACTCATGGGCAAAGTGGCCTTCTTGTCTACACTCAAAACATCTCTTTGGCTTTGGCTTTGACTTGTGTTGTTGTTGAGCTTGAGCCTTCTTCTCTTGGTTTGCTAAGTACCCAATGTCACTTCTATCTATCTTCACAACGGTGTTCATTAGTAGCTCACTTTGAAGATGCTTGCCTCTTGTGAACTTGCTCAATCCAATCTTGAGATGCTCTTTCTCCAACTTGAGCTTCTTGTTCTCTTCCTTGAGTGCATCATTATTTTTCTCTTCCTTGAGTTTCTTATTCTCTTCTTTGAGCTTCTCATTCTCAAGAATCAAATCACCATCATGATCAAGAGTTTCTAGCACAATAGTGTTGTGGGTTTTGATCTCTTTAAGATCTTTCTTGAGCTTTTCATTATCATTCTTGAGCTTGACATACTCATCATAATTATCGGTCTCAACCACTTGCTTGCCCTTGCTACTAGAACTTTGCTCAATGCTCTCAATGATCAAATCATCACATGATATAGCTATATCAATCTTAACAACATCGTTAGTAACATCATGTGGCTCATTGGATAAAAATTCTTGAGCAATAACAAGATTATCATGATTAATATTAAGATTGGTATATTCTTCTTTTAGCATATTATGGCTAGTGATGAGCTCATTGTGTATCCTCTCAAGTTTATCATGTTTATCTTTAAGCTCTTTCTTAGAAGATTTGAGCTCCTTGAGTTTGGATGACATAGCATCATTTGCTTCTCTAAGCTCAACACTAGCCTTTTTGGCTATATCACATTTGTCTAAAAGAGAATTATTCTTAGCTTCTAGCTTGTCATTCTTAGCTCTAGTCTTTCTAATGATCTTAGTATATTGATTTAGCAATTTAACAAGATCATCATAAGAAGGTGATTCATATTCATCATCATCGCTATCACTATCATCATTGTTAGCATGATCATCACCACTACTATCATCATCATTTGATACCTTGCGTTCACCTTTGGGCATAAGGCATAGGTGTGTAGAGGATGATGGTGGTGGTGTCGGTGAAGATGATGAAGAGTCAATTACAATGGCGGACACCTTCTCATTATCACTATCATCATCGGATGAGCAACTTGATGAATCAATGTCCATGAGCCAATCACCGACGATGTATGCCTTGCCATTCTTATTTTTCTTGTGGAAGTCCTTCTTGCCATCCTTCTTCTTGTATGGCTTGTTCTTCTTCTCATCTTCTTCTTCATTACTTGAGTCATCTTTCTTACCCTTGTACTTGTTCTTGTACTTATCTTTCTTGGGCTTTGTGCATTGGTGTGCTAGATGACCAAGTTCTCCATAATTGTAGCAATCCATCTCTGAGATTGGCTTCCTTCTAGAGCTAGTGAAGAACTTCTTTTTCTTACCATCAAACTTGATGCCCCTCTTGTTAAGCTTCTTTAGCATCTTGATAGTTCTTGTTACCATTAGAGCAAGACTTGCATCATCAATTTCATCATCACTTGAGCTCTCATACTCAAGCCTTGCTTTGCCCTTCTCTTGGCTAGCTTTGAATGCTAAGTCCTTGTCTTTCTTCTTAGTAGAGGATGAGCCATCTTGTGGCGTGATGTGCATGTACATCTCATGAGCACTGATCTTTCCCAAGATTTGTGTTGGTGTAGCAGTGGAAAGATCACCTTGATAAAGCACAGTCACAATATGCCCATATTTGTCAATAGGGAGGTCACTCAAAATCTTTCTTACAACATTAGATGGTTGAATTTATGTAAGTCTAAGCCTATTGACTTCCTCTACAAGAACATTCAAGCATGAGTACATTTCATTAGCACTCTCTTTAGGAAGCATCTCAAATGAATTTAGCTTTTTCATGACAAGATGATAGCGTTCCCCACGCTTGCCCTTTGTTCCCTCATGGAGCGCACAAATATCCGACCATAGTGCATGGGTGTCTTTGTGGTTCCTCACCCGGTTGAACACATTTTTACAAAGGCCTCTAAAGATGGTGTTTCGAACCTTTGCATTCCATTTTTCGTAATTTACTTCATTGCCTTGAAGGTGCATGGGATCTCGAGGTTTTGGGAATCCTTGTGAGACGGCTCTAAGTATTCCAACATCTAGAGCTTCTAAATACGCCTCCATGCGGATTTTCCAATAAGTAAATCATCCCCCTCAAAGATAGTAGGAGGTCTATCCCCGTGAGACATCTTTCTCTAGACGGTTAAGTCTAATTTCATGAGCACGAGGCTCCAATACCAATTGAAAGGATCAAGATGCCCAAGGGGGGGGGGGGTAAATTGGGCTAATTCTAAATTTCTTTCCAGTAATTAAACCCTATGGTTAGCCCACATCACCCCTTATACCTAGAAAGTGTTCTTAATGTTCTACCGCACAAAAAGTCTTGCAACCTAAGTTCCAATCCTACTCTAGCATGGCAATTCTATGAATGTAATGATAAGAATTGAATTGCTCAAAGTAAAGAGAGAAGGAGAAACACGATGATGTTTTGCCGAGGTATCAGAGAGTCGCCACTCCCCACTAGTCCTCATTGGAGCACCCATGCAAGGGTGTAGCTCTCCCTTGATATGCGCAACGATTAAGTGCTCTCTACGGATTAATTCTTTGACACTCCATCGTGGTGAATCACCCACAACCGCTCACAACTTGAGTTGGGTCATCCACAGGCTCTACCGGATGATCACCAAGCTCCCAATCACCACCAAGCCATCTAGGTGATGGCAATCACCAAGAGTAACAAGCACATACTCTCACTTGACCATGAGAAGCCTAATGAGAAGGGTGGAGGCACACTTTGCTACTCTTACTTTCACTAATGAGGTCTTTCTCTTGGATTCTCAAATCTTAATCACCTCACTAGGACCTTGCTCTTCTTGGAACTCTCAAGGGTGTTTCTCAGCTGTTGGAATGAGCAAAAAGTACCCCCTTACATGAATGGAGGAAGTATTTATACACCCGTGTTCAAAATAAACCGTTATGTGCCTCTGTAGAGTGACCAGACGCTCCGGTCAGTTCACCCTGAAACCTAGTGTTTAAGTTGTGATCGGACGCTGGACATCGTCTGGTCAGCACTGACCGAACGCGTCCGATCAATATTTTCCCTTTCTGGAACCTTACTGGAGTCGATTGGACGTTGGGACCCAGCGTCCGGTTACTCACCTCTCAGCGTCCTATCACACTAGACGACTTCACCTTGATCAAATGAACTGACCAGACTCTGCACCAGCGTCCGGTCACACCGGAACCAGCGTTCGGTCAGCATTTGACCCTTCATTCACTTCCATCTCGTAATCATATGTGAATGAAGTTTGCTCCAATTGATCTAAGTGTTGTTTTAGAGCTACCTAGTGCTAGATTTGACAAGTGTGTACCACACCTAACCCACTAGACTCACCTAGGTCAAGCTACCCGTCCATACCCCACTTAATAGTATGGCCAAAGGAAAAACAAAGTTCTAAACTACTCTAAGTGTCTCTTCAACTCCAAATGACACTTAGAACTAGTCCATCCTTAACATTGTCGTCCATCCTTTGAAAAGCGAAATAATTTCCATCGTAGGGGCATGACCACCAAGATTGCCCAATCAATTGTCATTACCATGACCTAACTTAATTGCATCTGCAAAACACATGTTAGTCATAATAATCTCGTATTGTCATTAATCACCGAAACCCAACTAGGGGCCTAGATGCTTTCATTGTGCATTAAGTTTTAAGGAGTTGAATGAAACCCACTTGTATATATATATATTTATCCTATGAGTCTTAATAGTATGACAGGATCGTGTAGATTGCTATGCTATAGGACTCTGGTAGAAGTCGAGTGATGGCTGTCACTCACGAGAGATAGGAAATATATTAGATTATTATTATCACTTAGAAAATATAAATGGTGGAAAGGAAAAATGGTGACCAGACAGGGATATGGTTTGGGTATTGGTGGGTGTAAGAGGTTGTGTCACCGTGGACGCGGGGTATGGCTTGGTTACACTGCTTTCCCTGTCTGTGTTGGTTAAGGACCGGTCGTTGCATAAGCCATCGAGGCAAGTCACAGACTTATTATCCCGAGCACATACTTGGGTATGGGCGCTTGAAAGACTTGTTGCTCTCTTATCGTGGATCTAGCTCTTTCCGGACTGACTGTTAGGTTTTTTTTTGTAGAGGAGGTCCTTGCACCGCACTGACTCCGGGACTCAGGGGTGGGGGCTTGGAGTCCCTGTTTAGACGGGGACCTGGACATCTAGGACAGGAGGGTGATGGGTTGGTCCTACTTGTGCCTTAGGTATAAGCGGGGCGTGTGTTTTCGGGGTATCCAGCTAGGGGCATTGATTTGCGAATCGCCGGGCAATCCGGTACGGCTTGTTTCGTGCCTAGCACCGTAGTAAGAACTAAAAGATGAAATATGAAAAAATGAACTCTGATTGCTTACCACCTTGCTTGAAAGTAGTACGGGTGCTTACATAGAATGGTTAGTTAATGAACTAACGCACTGCTAATAAAAATTGAATATAAAGACGCACTTTTAGTAATGGCTCCTACAGATGCAATAAACCCACAAGCCAGATAGCCTTACATATCCTTGGAGTCTTTTCTTTCTCTTATTGGGTAAGTCTTGCTGAGTACAATTGAGTACTCAGAATTTTATTCCCCTTGTTGTAGGTGACAGGTGGATACTAGAGCTGACTCTTGTGTGTGAATTCCTCCTGGTGGACTCAGAGAGAATTTCCTTTACGCTGCGATCATACTTTTATTTATAACTCTCACCAAATAATTTATAAAGGAAAGTTTTATAATCTGTTGTCATAGATTACATATCAACGTTTCACTATGCCATGAATAGATAATTATTTTCGCTGTAATTCTGATCACATGTTTATATTCCTGCTGTTACATTAAATTGTTCATAACTCTGATAATATGATTACATTCCGCTGTTATGATAATAAATGTTATACTCTGATGTACATGTAAAGTGATGTAAGAAATGGTTAAGAATGATGTAAGCTTTATTCTCTCATTTGTGATCCTGATGAAAAATGTGGATTTTCGAGTTCTCCCCTAGGGTGTGCCCGATGAAACCGAGTAATTTAGTGTTCTTCCTTGGGTACTTAGTGTCTAATGAAAGACGAGTACTCCTGGAAGGCATTAGATTAGGCGGTTCTGCCACAAATCAGTGCACAACGCTAAAACAAAACTTGTAGAGCTACATACCAGCTCCAACATTGATTAAATGATCTAGGTCTAATTCGCAACGGTTAGCAAGTTAAATCGTCCCAAAGTTAGGCACGATGAACTGTTAACTCAATTAGGACTTAGAAAATTTCCTAAGTGCAAAAAATAGTGTTTTGCTGATTTTTGTGAGCTACAAATGACCAAGCTAGGCACAGAATTAGCTCATGACTCAAAAATAAAAGTTGTTGCTCTAAGCAAATACTACAACTTTGCTTAAGGGTGCTTTGCCATGCAAACCCTCTATGACATAGTTCAACCTAGGTCAAACATACCACTTGAAAATAATGCCTTACACTATAACTATGACTTAGAGACCAAATTAGCCTTAGTCATAAATACCAAAGTTGTTCCATGTGATATTCTAAACATGTTTAGAGTATTCCTAAGGTTCCACAATCATTTTATACGTTGGTTACATATAATACTTCCTAGGTCAACAAGCATATCATCACTTAGGAGCTTAATTAGATAAAGTAATTTATATGAACATTGTTCCATTAGTCATTCTAAGTGTAGCTAAGGTGTTTTAATGACCAACATCAACCATTTGCACTTATTTACACATGATCATAAATATGCACATATAAAAACATAGAATAACAAAGCATGTTTCACATATAAAAGCTTATATATAAATGTTTGATGATTATGCTTATGCAATGCAAGTGAAATTATGCAAGCCTAACCCTAGCGTGTTATGTACACAGTCACGGCCATGGTGGCTAGGCAGCCAGCAGCCTTTGGTCGAGCCGGGGAGACACCTTCGAGGCTACGGCGAACGTCGTTGGCTTGGGGGCTGGGGCAAACAGCAGGGATGGCAGGTAAGCAAGTGTCAGCACGAGGGAGATTAGGATGTTTTACTGCAGTTTACCGGAGTCCGGAGCCAAGCAGGCAGACCCCAGTGTCTTTAAAACTTCTGCTTTCTGCCGGCCACTGGTACCTGCCGGGATCAGCATTTTTTGTTGATATATATACCGGTCCTGCACGGGTCACGGGGCCCCACAGCTCCAAAGAAAATGCTAAGATAAGGTGATGATACTCTTCCGTCTCAAAGACAAAACACATATATTGAAATATTAGTATTTATGATGCATATAAAGATTGTTAGATTAATTAATGAAATGTATTTTTATAATAAACATATTTGGAGATACAAAGTTTAATGACATTTTCATTAAAACTAGTTTAAGAAAGTTTTAACGTAGTCTAAACTTGGTTAAGATTTTAATGCACCTCAGTACTTGTTAATGTTAACCAACTAGCGATATAGTTGAACATCAGTGACACTAAAGAAGGTGCATGTATGTTGCAGTACTTTTATTTACAGTTTTTTTTTTGTTTTTAAAATTTAGTATTTTTAGAGTGAGTAGTGAGGAACCGCCCCAATGAATAGTGATTAACGTAGGTGCAATTCTGTTACGGTTCATGTTGGAAAACACTGTTTATACTGGAATGTTGTGAGAGAAAAATACTGTTCTGGTTAGGAAAAATAAGCCGAACAAGCCGGCTTAAATTCAGTGGATGGGGTGCAAACTGTTCCGAAGTGTAATGAAGGTGCATACACTGAATTTGTTTGATTCATTCAAGACCATAAGCGGTTGGGGTTCTCTAACATCGGAAGTTAAATTCAGTGAAAACTTCGTAATTCTTGAGAACAATGTGCATTTAAAGATCCAAACTTGATCGTTTTTATCTCGGATATATGCAGTTTCGTCGGTCATGCCGCTCCGATGTTGTGCCAATTGGTAAGCTGATCCATAGTGTCCAAATCGCCAAATGGGATCAACAACAAAACGCCATTCTGAAGATTTTGAGGACACGCATCATATACAAATCTCCTGACTCCGCGTATATTTTTATTACTGACTGAATCTCATCATCCCACCCTTACCATAATGGCATAATCCCTAGCGCGATAATCCCTGGTCCTCGATCTGCATCCTAAATAGTAAACACTGATCACTCGTCTCCGAGCAGAAGAGACCTGACGATAGCGTCGGGCATGCCGTCGGCGACCGGGAACAGGTGGCCGGCCGTCGGGAGCTCATGGTAGATGGCCATGGGAGCCTCTTGCTGATGTACCGCGACAGTTGAACCGGCACGTACAGGTCCTCGACGCCGTGCCACAGGTGCACCTTCACCTCGCCTTCGGCGCCGGCGAACGGGTTCTCCATCACCAGGGGGCTCCAGTCCCACTTCCCGAAACCGACCATCATGTCGCGGTGCAGCGAGTCGTGCTCTCCCTGCTGTCGGACCTGCTTCTGCAAACAAAAGAAAAACAGCGCAGGGTTGGAAGTCACAGATCATGATTTCAGTAGCCTACGATGCCAATCGCTGCTTCGTGGCTGTCGTCTTCTAGTTCTTGCCTGATAGGTTCGCTCCATGAACTTGTGAGCTAGAAGCCTGTCCTCCTTGGATAAGATGGCGGGGTCGCCGTCCTTGACGCTGGAGCCGCGGAACAGCTTCTGGGTGTTCCACCAGTGCGTCAGCCACGGCAGGTGGTGAGCGACCCAGACCGCGCGCTGGTCTTGCGGAAACTGCACGCGCCAGGCCTCCTTGACGACGTCAGGCGGGAAGCCGGACCACCAGAAGTTGCCCACCGGGGCAAGAATCGCCACGCCGGCGAGCCTGGAACGATTCCATTTCCAGGACGAAAACATGACAGGGAAAAGATGAAGTACTCTGTACTCGTTGCAACATTCAATTGGTCGGCCTACTAGGCCGCTAGTTTATAGCACCCACCTGTGCGGGATGTACTTGAGGCAGCTCCACATGATCTCGCCGCCCATGGAGAAGCCGATGAGTTGGAACTTGGGCCCGAGCTGGAGATTGTCCGCCAGCTCCGCGATGTCAAGGGCGATGCTCTTCTCTGTCCGGGCCGGGTGGGCGTCGCTCTCGGCGTACCCGGGCCGGTCGAAGGATAGCAAGTAGATTCCCAGCTCTTCCAACAGCCCCTGCGTCAGTTTACAACAGTTCATCACAGAGTCAAAAACTTTTCTGAAAATAAAGAAGAGTGGCACTGGAGTAGTATCTGCGATCACTGTGTCAAAAAAAGCTCGAGTCTTTCTTTCAGAGTAAGCGGTTAACAAAAGGAACTGCTCATAGTCATATCTGCACGGACTGCACCTGGGAAACATTCAGCACGTCATATCTACAGCAGTCGAAGCCATGGACGAATATCATCTTGTACTTGGCCTTCTCCTTGGGGACGCCGGACTCCAGGTACGACAAGTGCCTGCCGTCCCTGAGCCTTGTCCTGGGCGCCGTGACCGGAGGCCCGCCCGGCGTGCCGGGGATCTTAGACGGCGGCGGCTGAATCCGGGCGTACAGCAGCGCCGAGAAGAAGACGAGCAGAGCTAGTGCCGCCTCCTTCTTGCCTGCGCCTGAGAGACGAGAAACCGCAGTGGTTAAACGTGCACCGAGTTTCGTAATCCCGAACAAGAACAAACTAAAGCGCTCTCTTGAGAAAACAGGCCACGAACACGAATTGAAATCATGTCAGTGGAACGCCGGCCGGGCAAGCGAATACACCAGAGGTCGCCGCGGCCGGCGGTGCGCTCGTCTTACCGTGCGCGGCACCAGAGCGACCGGCGGAGCCTGCGACGTCAGTCCCTGCCATCGGCTAGCTGCGTCCACTGTCCCGCGGCGGCCGCTGAGCGGAAGGGGCTCGCCTCGGCTCCCTGAGTCTCCGGAGCCGTGGACGCACACGAACGCGCTTGACACACGAGACAGGGACGCCTACCGCTGCCGCTGCCGCTGCCGCTGCCGCCGCCGAGCCTCTTTGCTCCAATGCTCCCTTATAAAATAGGATGTCTATATTATATTCATGTGTTTCGTGACCAACTAGCACAAGGTTGTTAGTTTCATGTAAAACACACGATTTCTACGAGAAACAAATCCAGTTGCTTTAGATAACAGTAGCACACGAATTCTACCACCATTAGATCGAAATCCAACGCCCATCGTGCTTATTGCATATATTTTATAATAAAATTGTAGCTGTAATTTTCAAATCAGGTTATAAAAAACCCGATACACAAAACTATATAAACCTAACGAAATCTAATATATGTTGACAGAAAGACAATTAACAAGTAACAATTTTTTCTATAGCTAGACAAAAAAATTATATAAATAATATATTATAAAATGAGATAATTTTTTTCTATAGTCGCTGTTGTCAGGGGGGAGACGATGAAATGAAACGAGAGAAGACTTGTGGAACAGCTTGTCAGCGACAAGGAAAAAAAACAGATAGCTAAATCGGTGGAATCAGACGGTCAACTATGGACAGACCCAGCGTGCGATCGGATGATCAGAAAACCGTGTGCCGGGAGAGACAAAAACACACGGTTGTCCTTTAGGGCCCGTTCAGTTCCGGAGGAATGAGGTCCCGAAACGGTTCCGGTCAGGAATATCTATTTAATTTATATGTAATAGAGTTGAGCTGGATTCATTCCTAGAGGGAAATGACTCAAACGAACCAGCCCTTAGCATTTCCGTATAAGAATCATATAAATGTACGCCCGCGCTACCGTTGGCGACCACGGGACCACGTGGAGCAGCTTGCGCGCGAGATGAGGCCAGGATGCCACGAGCCCGCAACAGCACGAGCGTCCCATGCTCCCATCCCATCCCATCCGAGGCAGCACACAGCACATGGGAAATGACACCGTGCACCATCGTTGTGCCCAAACGGTGGACGGATGGCACTGCCGGGAGCCAGAGCAAATGTGAGGGGGTGTGCTTATCCGGTGGATATATAGGATTTTATCGTACGATTCGAATATGACGAAAATTTGATCATATTTACTATTTTTTAACTATTTTTGTGGTGTAGAGTGTATATATAGATCCACTCATGCGGATGGGTACTGCAACTGCAAGTCAGCAATCCCAAGCGCTGTTCACTCCACGTCCAACGCTCCGTGATGCTGGATCATCGCTAGGCTTCGTCAAGCCATGTATACAGTGGTTAGATAAAAAAAAAAGCAGGTATAACCTGCGATGGGACGGTAGTGGTTTCAATTACTATTGTCCTATTGCCTGTAAGGTAGCTTTTCCTGAGGCTAACATTCGTATAGAGTTGCGTTGCTGGTGCTCTAAGACGACAGGAATAGGGATTTGACATGCAGCAACTAATTCCCACTTATCATTTGGCTTTGGGGTATTTGCTATTTGGTGATACCAACCCTCACTATACCAGTACACACCACACACACACACACACCAAAAGTAGCATTAGACAACCGTCGCTAAAAGTGGATATTTAGTGATGCAACATTAGTTGGTAAAGAATCACCACACAGTATCGATCGTTAAATATGCTTTCAGCAACTATACATCTATCACTATATATTTTCATTTATCATCGAATTATCGGTCGCTATAGGTGAGTAATAATATCAAACCATCGGTCGGTACACAACCCCGAAACCAGTAGCATGCCAAAATTTGCCTTTGGACTCTCCAAAACCCTAGTCCGTACTTGTGCCTTCCAACAAAACTTTGCGCCGCCACTCCCTCACTCGTCATCCCCTTTCTCCCAACTCCCTCCGTGAAAAAGAAAAATCGCCACCTCTGTCTCTGTCGATCCTCTCCTGTTGACGCCTCCGCCATTCCTTGGACCAAATGCTGCCGACGTGGCCAAGGGCAAAGCTGCCGCACCGAGGGGCCACGCCGCATGCCCAAAGGGGTAGCGAGGTCCTCGCCGCACACCCTCCCCCCCTCTCCACTATCACCACCTCTCTCCGCTCGGTCCCTACGTCTTCGCCACCTATGCCTTCACCATTCGTTGTGGCCTACACATCTTGTGCCTATATAGTTCTTCTTTCCTCTCAACACTCATGTAACTAGCCCCTCTCTCTCCTCCTCCAACTATTTCTCCCATCCTAATGTTACATATATATGTTTTTTTCATTTGTAAAGATGTACAAGTACAAATGTTAACCTCAATGAAAACTTGAGATATGTTTATCCAATTACATGATTAATGTGTAATGTGAACTTATATGGATGTTGAGTAAGCTTATGATTATATGGTTAATGTAAAATTAATTATATAATCTGTACGTTCATAGTGATGAATTGTTGGTTGGTAAAAATATGCATACCTTCGAATCATTGGTAGCTATAGAGTTGGGACAGAACATGTGTCGGCAAAAGGGAGACTGAACTCCAAGGCAATGAATCCTTGGACTGAACTCCAAGGAAGAGAAGAACTGGTTCTTGGTTTGTTCTTCAACCAGTTGCGTAACTAGGATTTCTAGTTAGAGTGGTTCATCGTTTAAATTTTTTAACGTTATAAATATTAGCATATCATTACATAAGTATATGAATTACCAAACACAATCAAGATAAGAGGATATACGAAATTCAAAGACAGATGAGTATAGCGTTATTAATGTAGAATTAAATATTATATACCAATAAGAGTTGAAGAAAAGTACGTCACTACTCACTACTATTTCTTCATGTCAGGCTTGCGCTTTCTAAGCTATGAAAGTGTTGATTATCACTTCTTCAGTCAATTATAAGAAAATATCCAACACAATAAAAATGATTAGACAATCATCTAGAAGACTATATAACTGAAATAACCCAATACTCCTATTCATGTTTCAACAAATCTTCAAGAGAATTATATAATGTTTCAATTTCAATTTAGCAAACCAATAATCCAATGTTGCAATAAAATCATATAACTGAAATAATTAAATACTTCAGTGTTGCCCAAGAAACCATCCAATAATCCAAAGCCCTAGAAGTCTTCTATTATCTAAATCAGTTTTGCATACCCTGTGTCTTGTGTACTTTTGTTGTCCGTGCCAAATTGCGGATCACCGATCGCGGCTCCTACTTTGCTTAATCGCCAGGAGAGAAGTTGGAGAATCTGAAAGGAAAAAGGGGTACTAAAGGAGAGTGCTAGAATAGGACAGCCGGCAGCTGGTGACTTGGGCAAATTGGCTTTGGCTTGGCTAGTCTTCATCTCAGGATTCAGATGTACGTGTACCGGGCTGCTGCTCAGTGTTTGCCGTTGTGATTCGTGGAGTTGCAGATGCCAGCCCGATGGCCGCGCTCGCCGTCGCAGCGTCGCCCGCCCCCACGGCTGCAGAAGAATACGATGGGACACCGCATGGCCGCACGGAAGAAGAAAAAAAATAGAAATTGGGCGCAGTCTAACACAATCAATGGGTGTTGGCGGAAGCCAAAACGCAGAAGGACGAGAACTGATAGCACACAGGCTGGACTCTACCGATGGGTCCTCGGTTGGGCTGAGCGCAGTGTGGTCCGTGGCCCGTAGGGCCGGTCCGACAGGAGGTTCGTCGTCGCTGCGTACCTGACTGTCTGTTTACCAAAAAATTAATGTTGCTCATAAAAAAACAAATAAAAAATTTAATGAAATTTGTAAAGTCACTTTCTTCCAAACCATTCGTTATTTTATCTTAGCATTATAAAATTATTGCTAGCGTTACGAAATTCATGGGACGATAGATCGATCAGTTCCTGGCTGAAACTAGGATTCCGGATCAGTAGCAATAAACCTCTTTCGACCTGCCCAAGAAACTTTTCCCTCATAGAAACGGCAGTTTCATTCAGATTGACAAGACAAGACAAGACAAAAGTTTCCCACTTGCCCTAGGCCACGGAAAGGAAATTGTTTCTGCCACCCCATTGATCTCTAGGTCCAAGTCAGAAAATCTCTGCTTCACAAAGGTTCAGATATGCAGCAAACCTGCGACTGCGACAATTATTCGATCCAGAACATTAAAACTTAGCCTTTCACTTGCCAGACTGATTTTTCTCTGTAAATTTGCGTCACGTATGAAACAAACAATATATAGGGAAAAAGGGGTACTAAAGGAGAGTGCTAGAATAGGACAGCCGGCAGCTGGTGACTTGGGCAAATTGGCTTTGGCTTGGCTAGTCTTCATCTCAGGATTCAGATGTACGTGTACCGGGCTGCTGCTCAGTGTTTGCCGTTGTGATTCGTGGAGTTGCAGATGCCAGCCCGATGGCCGCGCTCGCCGTCGCAGCGTCGCCCGCCCCCACGGCTGCAGAAGAATACGATGGGACACCGCATGGCCGCACGGAAGAAGAAAAAAAATAGAAATTGGGCGCAGTCTAACACAATCAATGGGTGTTGGCGGAAGCCAAAACGCAGAAGGACGAGAACTGAAGCACACAGGCTGGACTCTACCGATGGGTCTCGGTTGGGCTGGGCGCAGTGTGGTCCGTGGCCCGCAGGGCCGGCCGACAGGAGGTTCGTCGTCGCTGCGTACCTGACTGTCTGTTTACCAAAAAATTAATGTTGCTCATAAAAAAACAAATAAAAAATTTAATGAAATTTGTAAAGTCACTTTCTTCCAAACCATTCGTTATTTTATCTTAGCATTATGAAATTATTGCTAGCGTTACGAAATTCATGGGACGATAGATCGATCAGTTCCTGGCTGAAACTAGGATTCCGGATCAGTAGCAAACCTCTTTCGACCTGCCCAAGAAACTTTTCCCTCATAGAAACGACAGTTTCATTCAGATTGACAAGACAAGACAAGATAAAAGTTTCCCACTTCGCCCTAGGCCACGGAAAGGAAATTGTTACTGCCACCCCATTGATCTCTACAGTAGGTCCAAGTCAGAAAATCTCTGCTTCACAAAGGTTCAGATATGCAGCAAACCTGCGACTGCGACAATTATTCGATCCAGAACATTAAAACTTAGCCTTTCACTTGCCAGACTGATTTTTCTCTGTAAATTTGCGTCACGTATGAAACAAACAATACATAGGGGCTGTTTGGTTCCTACAGTTCCTCGTAAAATTTCTGTCACATCGAATGTTTAGACACATGCATAGAGAATTAAATATAGATTAATTACGAAACTAATTGTACAACTTGCGACTAATTTACGAGACGAATCTTTAAAGCCTAATTAGTCCATAATTTGACAACGTGATGATACAGTAAACATGTGCTAATGACAGATTAATTAGGCTTAAAAAATCGTCTCGTAAATTAGCCTCTACTATGTAATTGATTTTATAATTAATCTATATTTAATGCTCCTTATTAGTATCTAAACATTCGACGTGACATGAATTCGAGAAATGACAGAAACTTCGCATGAAATACGAGTACTCTGCTTTTTCTGTCAATCTCGATCGACCTTTGTCATCCGAGCCTGCGGCAGTTTCTTCTCGTGGCGCAAGCGATCGTAAGTAACTTCGAGACTTTTGGCGGCAGCGTTCGGCCGGCACTAAAATAACACTGTAGCAGCTGAAAAATACTGTAGAAGCCAAAAAAAAATGGTGAGAAAAAAACACGCTTCCGGCTGGAAAAAAGAAGCGCCAACCACGCCAGCCGAACAAGTTAACAGTGCCGGCAATTAAGATCCTGATGAGTGTAATTGGGAAACAACCGAGTCAGCACAACGAAAACTGGCAAAAATATGTGGTGCATCTTCGGTACAAAAATGGAAACGAACTCAAAAGGAGTATTTCAGTCACTTGAAAAAAATTGAAAATTTGAACATTCATAGTGCATCTATATATGTACCCCAGTATATCGAACCTTAGGAAAACATGTTAGTAAAGGCTAAGATGTCTTTTCCATTATGTATTATATGGAAGGGCCTGTTTGATACATTGAATCTTGGAAAAATACATCAAAGGAAGCTAATATATTGTTAATAAAATCAATGGCATATTGGTGCAAAGAAATATTTACTGGAGTGATTAGGACGGCACATGGTAGGATTATATTACACCATACTTGGAAAAAAGCCAACACTGCAATACAAGTACATTACCTCACGCGAGGGTTTACAAAGAAGTGAATTTGGATTCACCAGCCTTAGCCGTAAGCGAACCTAGCTAGAAATATTAATTCAAAGCACAACACTGGATGGGGATTACATTGTAGGCGGAAAAAGCAAACACTACAATACGGGTACATCTCCTCACGCGAGGGCGTAAGTGAACCTAGCTAGAACTACTAATTCAAAGCACAACAGTAGGTGGGGATTACATTGTAGATGGAAAGAACAAACACTACAATACGGGTACATCTCCTCTCACGAGGGTTTACAAAAAAGTGAATCAGGATTCACTCCCCTTAGGCGTTTTGGATCTAGCTTTGGACCATATTAGTCTCATTCCCTGAGGAGGCCATGTGGCCACTTAGATCATGCCTCGGAGCTTGAGGAATCCTATGAGAGGATGGCATGAGCACATGCACCATCTCCTGGTGGTGGCTGAGTGAGTGGGAGAATCTCTTCTCCATCTGGTGACCCTATCTCAGGAATTCCATGGGAGGCCTCGGTTGGGGGAGGTACAGGCGGTGTGTCCACTATTTCCCCTTGGATTTCATCCATGGTTGCAATTGGGATTCCATCTAGTATTGGGCACTCTCTATCTTCCAAGGTGACAATCCTTCTCCTGGCCCTATTGACAAGATAGATATCGTTCAATTGCCGAGTGTGCCGGTCTTCGGCTTGTTTGAAGGCTTCAATTGCTGCTGCCTCACGGCTCTCCGCCTCAGTGGCTTGCACCTTAGCCTTCGCAAGCTGCACTTGGAGCTCTCTAATCTGCTTCTCTGCCTCCTGTGCCCTACGAATGCACTTCCTCAAATGCTTAGCCTGCCTATCATACTGCTTATCCAAGGAAAGCAAGTAGTCAGACATGAAACTGTAGTTGGATCATGTTTCATGAAGTTCAGGGCCTTCTAGGGTCTTCATTTGGGCTACCCACACAGGGTTGTTCTTTACAAAAGGGGGGAAGAATCTTGAAGGGGACCGTGACGCCTAAGAGGGGGGGGGTTGAATTAGGCAACTTAAAATTCCAACTCTAAACTATGGCCTCTTTTCTAACCTTAGCAAAACCTATGCAAAAAGATAAACTATCTAAATGTGCAACTACGGTTTTGCTAGTGTTGCTATCTCTACTGCAAAAAGAGTTATGCAAACAATGTAAATGCGAAAGCTAAAGAGTAAGGTAGATATATGCAAACTCCCATCGACGACTCTGACATTTTTACCGAGGTATCGAGAAGTGCGTAAGCTTTTCCCTAGTCCTCGTTGGAGCCCCTCGTAAGAAATCCCCGCAGTCTTCACAATCAAGCTTTTGGCCGAACCGCGACGGGCCTTGTTCCCTTCGGTACACGGTGGGGGCCACACCACAAACGTGGTTGGTGTGATCTCGCAAGACTACAAGCCCCTCCGATGTACAACAATGGTGCGCGCAAGCACCGAGTGGTAAGAGGTATGCAAACCTCACTAAACACTAGGCCTAAACCTAGAGCAAGCGCATAAGCGATGATCTAATCAACCTAAGCACTTCACAAAGCACCTACGCTAATCACCTAATGAATCGCTAAGCACTATACAAGTGGTGATCACTAAAATGGTGTACTAGCACCCTTGGTATGTTTCCTCAGCTCCACTCTTACCAAATGGCCGGTTGGGGGGGGGGTCTATTTATAAGCCCCATGGAGAAAGTAGTCGTTCGGTACGAAATCCTAGTTTTCTGCTACTAACCAGACGTTGCTTTCGTCCTGACCGGACGCGTCCGGTCGCCCCGACCATTAGAGCGCGTGATCAACTGAGCGGGCACTGATGACGTCCGGTCACATGCCACCGGACACGTCCGATCGCAACTTCGCCGCTCTGGAACCTCTCTGTATTGGATCGGACGCTGCAGTTCTTGTGTTCGGTCGATTTGCCGCCAGTGTCCGGTCAGTGCTGAGTGTGTTGTCGGGATGATGAATAGTGCCATCGATGTGTCCAGTCACTTTCACTCCTCAGCGTCCGGTCGCTACTGCTGATGTCTGCTGTTGCCGAGCCTCTTTATCGGAGCGTTCGGTCTTTATGCCGCCTACGTCCGGTCACTGCATCCGGTCACCTCTATGAGCTCGTTTCTTCGCGATCTTGCTTCTGACTTGGTTCCAATCTTTGTGCTTGGACTATGCTTGATATCTTGGGTCTTCTCTTATGCTTCTAGGGTCTTGCTTATGGTGTTGATCATTGGATCATCACGTCGCCTTCGTCCAAGTCACGTCTTGCACCCTATTGAACTATAAAACAATCACTTGCAAATTCATTAGTCCAATTTGGTTGTGTTGATCATCAAACACCAAAATCCAAAGTAAATGGGCCTAGGGTCCATTTTCCTTACAATCTCCCCCTTTTTGTGATTGATGACAACACGACCAAAACAAGCAAATAATAAAAGTTTTGGAATTTTAAAAACTATTTACTTGCTAGGATGCAATGCAAAAGGCAAGGTTATATGATACTAAAAAGATACCACTTGTAATACTAAAAGATACTAATTGAAGATACCAATTGTAAAAATAAAAGGTACCACATGTAAACATCTTTGAAAACTTATCTTGCCCTTGCAAATGTCCCCATGTGGCATTATGGATTTAAGCCTTGCTTTTTGGTCCTACAAATTCTCCCCATTACATAGACTAATCCATAATCCACTATCCTCCCTTTCCCGGACCATTACCACTTGTAAATTATTATGATTGGGCTTTTGGTCCTACAAATTTATGCTTGCTTTTGGTCCTCTAAACTCTTCCCCTTTGGAATCAAACACTAAAAAGGAAGACATTAGTAGCACAAGGGTGGGTCAAACTTGGTGATCCTTTGTAGGTCATCAATTTTGACTCTCACATTACATGGACTAAGCTCCCCCTAAATATATGCATACATATGATGGAGAATGTAGTTTATGCATAATTGGCAAATTAATGCTCAAGGGAGTTTAATCTATATAATGCATGGAGAAAGCATATAGATATCAAAGTGAACACAACATGATGATATCGGTTTAGAAATACCACATGTGAAAACCAATTTGATTTCTACCACTTGCAATAGGTGGTGGATATTTGAAGTATGATGCTTAACTCCGGGGACTCCATTTTCCTTGCAATGAGACTACTACACACATGATAAGCTTGAAAAAGTGTTAGTCTCAAAGCATCCAACTTGTAGAGTAACCTCCCCCTAAATTTTTGCACACAAGTATGGAATACTTGTAGGAGACATGCACATTTATTTTAGAATAAAAAATACCACTTGAAAGATGATATCACATGAATGTGAGAATCATTTTCAAAAGTAATATTCAAGAGAAATTATCTACAATTTGGACTTTGGCACATATTAGATGAACAATTGTAAAACTAGCTATGTGTCGTGCTCCTAAACAATTTAAACCATGTAGGTTCGCTCCAAGGGATAAGAGTGAGACCGAGCAAGCCTACCATAAGATATACCTAGTGTATGCATGACAAAAGATTAAGCATGCAAAATGCAAACCTAGGCATGAAAAGGAACTAGATGCTAAAAGATACCAATTATAAGAAATTAAATCTAGTTACCTAACATGGGAAGGGGAATTTGGGTCCATAGTATTCACTAACCCACTTGGTAATGACTTTGTCCATAATGATGCACCCCATGAAATGCACCCTTACTTTGCCAAGTCTCCAAATTTCCCGAAGTCCATCGGACTTCTCACTTCCCTTTTGGGATCCAAACCTTCTTGGTGCTCTTCATGTTGGAAATGATCTCCTTTGGCACCCAAAAGCGTTTGACCCCATTGTTGGCTTGCTTGTTCACCTTGATGGCCACCACCTTGTCATTTTTCTTCTTCTTCAAGAGATAAGGTGTAGATGCCTTTTTGTCCACCTTGTTGGTGTAGATGTTGGAGAGCTTGCTTGTTTGCTTTTTCTCTTTCTTCTTTGCTCCTCCCCCATTCTTCACATTGCACTCATAGGACTTGTGGCCTTCCTTGTGGCACATGTAGAAAACCACGGTTTGTCCTTCATCAAGCTTCTTCACTCCCTTGACGGTGTTATTTTGATGAAGTTGGGCTTGCTTTGTCTTGCCTTTCAATTGAGTCAAGTCCTTGGTGAGGCGAGCCACTTCTTGCTTGAGTTGCTTATTCTCCATTGCAACCTTTTGTGTGCATGTATCTACAATAATTTTCTCAACACAAACTTGGTTGCACAAGGGTGAGTCTAAATATAAATCAATGCAAGAAGTAAAGGCATTCTTTTTAGGCATGTCAAAGATATAACTTTTCTTTTTAGGTGCCTCGATGGGGGTAGTACCAGCGGCTTCAAGATTCACAACTTTATTAGTTAGCTCATCACAATGTTTGCACATAGTTTCTATTTTAGCAAGCAAACTTTTATAAGCATCTTGTGAGCTAGCTAACTTTTTCTTTACAAGTTACTCATCATTGATTGTGCAATTATTTGTGTTTGCACTAGTCTCAAGTTGCTCAATTTTAGTAGATAGCTCCATATTAAGATTGGCAAAAGTTTTATATTGTTCAAGCATAGTAGCATAAGCTTGTTGTGAGCTATCTAGTTTTTCTTTTAATTTTTCAAGCTTCTTTTGTTGACTAGTGCAAACTTTAGCAAAGTTAAGATTTTCTTGCACAATTTCATCATAAGAAGGTAGCTCATCATCACTATCACCATCATTGTCACTATCACTAGGGATAGATTTTTTGTTACCTCGTGCCATAAGGCACACGCGTGATGTGCTTGATGATGAGTGCTTGTGCCCTCGTCTCTTGTGACGGTCTTCTTCTTCACTTGAAGAATCATCCCATGACCTTATTGATGTGAGGGCTTTGTCCTTGCATGCCTTCTTCTTTGTCTTGGGTGTGGGCTTGTTTGGACAAACTTCCACAAAGTGCCCTAACTCGCCGCATCCATAGCATCCTCTCTTTCTTTGCTCATTTCTTTGATTGGTGAAGATGAAATCTTAAATTTGGATGGGCACACCCTTGACATTGAGTATTCGGATCATCTTCTCCACCTTGTTGATAAGCTTGATAGATTCTTCATCAAGGTCGGAGGTGGCCACTTAGATCATGCCTCGGAGCTTGAGGAATCCTCTGAGAGGATGGCATGAGCACATGCACCATCTCTTGGTGGTGGCTGAGTGAGTGGGAGAATCTCTTCTCCATCTGGTGACCCTATCTCAGGAATTCCATGGGAGGTCTCGGTTGGGGGAGGTGCAGGCGGTGTGTCCACTATTTCCCCTCGGATTTCGTCCATGGTTGCAATTGGGATTTCATCTAGTATTGGGCACTCTCTATCTTCTGAGGAGACAATCCTTCTCCTAGCCCTATTGACAAGATAGATATCATTCAGTTGCCGAGTGTGCCAGTCTTTGGCTTGTTTGAAGGCTTCAATTGCTGCTGCCTCATGGCTCTCCGCCTCAGTGGCCTACACCTTAGCATTCGCAAGCTGCACTTGGAGCTCTCTAATCTGCTTCTCTACCTCCTATGCCCTATGAATGCACTTCCTCAAATGCTTAGCCTGCCTATCATACTGCTTATCAAGGAAAGCAAGTAGTCAGACATGAAAACTATAGTTGGATCATGTTTCATGAAGTTCAGGGACTTCTAGGGTCTTCATTTGGGCTACCCACACAGGGCTATTCTTTACAAAAGGGGGGAAGAATCTTGAAGGGGACCATGACGCCTAAGAGGGGGGGGTGAATTAGGCAACTTAAAATTTTGACTCTAAACTATGGCCTCTTTTCTAACCTTAGCAAAACCTATGCAAAAAGATAAACTATCTAAATGTGCAACTACGGTTTTGCTAGTGTGTTGCTATCTCTACCGCAAAAGGAGTTATGCAAACAATGTAAATGCGGAAGCTAAAGAGTAAGGTAGATATATGCAAACTCTCGTCGATGACTCTGGTATTTTTACCGAGGTATCGAGAAGTGCGTAAGCTTTCCCGTAGTCCTCGTTGGAGCCCCTTGCAAGGAATCCCTCGCAAGGGCCAAGTTCCTAGTCGGGTAACTCCGTGGATAGCCCCAGGCCTTCCCCATGTGCAAGTGGGTCTCCGGTGTGCCTTCTAGCAAGCCTCTCCTAGACCGCTCCCCGCCATCTTAACTATCAAGCTTCTAGCCAAACCGTGGCGGGCCTTGTTCCATTCGGTACATGGTGGGAGCCACACCACAAACGCGGCTGGTGTGATCTCACAAGACTACAAGCCCCTCCAATGTACAACAATGGTGCGCGCAAGCACCGAGTGGTAAGAGGTTTGCAAACCTCACTAAACACTAGGCCTTAACCAAGAGCAAGCGCATAAGCGGTGGTCTAATCAACCTAAGCACTTCACAAAGCACCTACGCTAATCACCTAATGAATCACTAAGCACTATGCAAGTGGAGATCACTAAAATGGTGTACTAGCACCCTTGGTATGTTTCCTCAGCTCCACTCTTACCAATTCGCCGGTTGGGGGGTCTATTTATAAGCCCCATAGAGAAAGTAGCCGTTGGGGATAAAATCTCGCTTTTCTGCTACTGACCGGACGCTGCTTTCGTCCTAACCGAACACGTCCGGTTGTCCCGATCGTTAAAGCACACGATCAACTGATCGAACACTGATGGCGTCTAATCACAAGCAACTGAACTCATCCGGTCGCAACTTCGCTGCTCTAAAACCTCTCTGTACTCGACTGAATGCTGCAGTTCTAGCGTTTGGTCGATTTGCCAGCAACGTCCGGTTAGTGCCGAGTGTGTTGCCGGGATTATGAATAGTGCCATCGGTGCATCCGGTCACTTTCACTCCTCAGCGTCTGGTCACTGCTGCTGACGCCTGCTATTGCCGAGCCTCTTGATTGGAGCGTCTAGTCTCTATGCCGCTTGTGTCCGATCACTATGTCCGATCACCTCTATGAGCTCATTTCTTCACGATCTTGCATCCGGCTTGGTTCCAATCTTTGTGCTTGGACTATGCTGGATATCTTGGGTCTTCTTTTGTGCTTCTAGGGTCTTGCTTATGTTGTTGATCATCGGATCATCACGTCACCTTCGTCCAAGTCACGTCTTGCACCCTATTGAACTAAAACAATCACTTGCAAATTCATTAGTCTAATTTTGTTGTGTTGGTCATCAAACACCAAAATCCAAAGTAAATGGGCCTAGGGTCCATTTTCCTTACAAATCTCATGGGTGTATGTCATATTGGCTTCTAAAAAATCTGGCATAGGTACCTCAAAGCTTTGCGAGCAACAGCTTGGTAAGTGTCCTCAAACCAAAACCCTATGGTGGACACCACCCAAGGATTTATGTCAGGGAAATCCCTACTTGCTCCAACATAGATGATCACCTCACAGCTCTTAGTGCCATACTCCTCATACTCCCTTCCTACATATTCTGGGTGATCAAAAATACCTAGTCTGACCATGGTGGCATACAGGAGCTTGGGGAAGCCATCCTTGTTCAAGCAATAGCTGGTGGTCCACCCTTCATTTGTCATCTGCAAGGAAAATGAGGGATGTCATTTTCAACATTTAGGAGAGGGTAAGATTTCTATAGATACGTTAATGACTTGCTTACCTTGCTAAGGGCATCGAGAAGCAACACAACACGATTTGTATAAGAAAGTAGAAAAAGGGAGGAATTGGAGGTATGATGCTTGATGGAAAGGATGTTGTGTTAGGGTGTGCCAGATCTCATGATGTGGAGGGGCTCTTCATTGCCACATCTTATAGATAGAAGGATGGAGTTGTGTCCACCAGTCCAAGGACAACTCCACCAGTCCAAGGACCTTCTTTAATGTGAGACTATGGTAGCGCACGTGAGTAGTGTCATGTAGTGGCATGGGCGGTGGTGATGTGACAACATGGGAGTAGCTGTTGGGTGCTTAAGGGACATAGTCCATTACTCATGGGCAGGACCTGCCGGCCCAATGGTATTCTTTAATGTTAGGGACTGTGGTATCGCATGCGGGTGGAGCTGTGTAGTGGTATGGTCGATGGCGACTGACAAAGTGGTAGTAGTTGCTAGATGCCTTAGGGGATTTCTCCATTATTCACGGGCATGAGTGCCTTTATGTACAATGCACAGAGACAATATGGTGATAGAAACAGAAATGGTGTAGCAAGTTAGAGACATACTGCAATTATATGACCAGGGGACACAAATGAGGTCATGAATTTTCCAAAAGTTACAAGTTGGGCGCGTAGTTTATATTCAAGCACTAGATTGAAAAGAAAATTTGTTCACTTGATAAACAAACAAGACCTAGTATGTCGCTCTACACACTTCACACAACAATAATGGTGCAATAGATGGCGTCGTTATTTTGCCAATAGGCAACACCTGGTCTGATCAACGTCTAAACATAAGAAGGCATGGCCTAGCAACATTTATCTCATATAGAAACAATGCGAAACAAGGCACCCATGAAGGGACAAGCTCAAAAAATGCACCAAATACTTATCCTCTAACCGAAAATGAGTTAACTATGGTTCATTACCACATGGGAAATGTGCACACATATAATTTATGTTTGCAACCAGTAGTGTCATCTAGTGGTATAGGCAGTGGTGATGTGAAAACATGGGAGTAGCTGATGGGTGCCTAAGGGACATAGTCCATTACTCATGGGCAAGAGCTGCCAGCCCGAAAAAATTCTTTAATGTTAGGGATTGTGGTATCACATGCAGGTGGAGCTGTGTAGTGGTATGGTCAATGGTGACTGACAAAGTGGCAGTAGTTGCTAGATGTCTTAGGGGCTTTCTCCATTATTCATGGGCATGAATGCCTTTATGTATGATGCACAGATACAACATGATGATAGAAACAGAAACGGTGTAGCAAGTTGGAGACATTGTGCAATTATATGGCCAGGGGACCCAAATGAGGTCAAGAATTTTACAAAAATTACAAGCTGGGCGCGCGGTTTATATTTAAGTGCTAGACCAAAAATAAAATTTGTTCACTTGACAAACAAAAAAGACCTTGGATGTCGCTATACACACCTCACACAACAATAATGATGCAATAGATGGTGTCGTTATTGCCAATAGGCGACACCCGGTCTAATCAACATCTAAACATAAGAAGGCATGGCCTAGCAACATTTACCTCATATTGAAACAATGTGAAACAAGGCACCCATGAAGGGACAAACTCAAAAAATACACCAAATACTTATCCTCTAACAAAAAATGAGTTAAATATGGTTCATTACCACATGGGAAATGAGCACACATATAGTTTGTGTTTGTAACCTACCTAAGCAACTAGATGTAATGAGAAATGAATTAGTGGAAGCACCTATCATGTCCTTAAGGACATTGTATTTCTCTATAAGGTTGCCATGTGGAAGTTCACATAAACAGTGGTAGAAGTAATAAGATGCATTGATATAGTGCACACCAACGGCAAGCAACGATTGGCACCACCGGTGACACTTTCCCTTCCTCCCCCCGATTGCATCCTCCATACTCTTTCCCCTTGCCATAGACTCCAGATGTTGTCGAATAAACCAGTGGTGATTCTAGGTGCCACGGGTACAGGAAAGACGAAGCTATCAATCGACATATGCAAGGCGATCGGTGGCGAAGTGGTAAACACCAACAAGATGCAAATTTATGTTGGCCTCAACATCACAACCAACAAGGTCAATCTAAATGACCAACATGGTATTCCTCATCACCTTATCAGAATGGTTTCAGCAATTAGTGATGATTTATCCGTACCCTGGTTTCGATCAATCGCAACTACAACTTTGGAGTCTATTGCAAGGCGTGGCTAGGTGCTAGTTTTCGTTGGTGGGTCCAACTCACTAATCCATGGGTTTCTCGCTGAACAATTTGATCCCTCCATTGGTGATCCCTTCGCACTTGCAAGGTATTGGCCAAACTGAGGTTCAAGAGCTGCCTCTTGTGGCTCCATGCTGATGAGTTGGTTCTCAATGAATATCTGAATCGCCGTATTGATGATATGGTTGAGGAAATCAAAGAGTATTATGATACTATGTCCATTGGCAAGATCGATGGCCATAATGGGTTGACCAGGGCAATTGGCGTGCAAGAACTAAAGGATTATTTTAGTAGACATAGGGGGCTTTCTACCTACATAGATGAGATGAAGGTGAATACACAAGCCCTTACGAGAGCACAAACTAGAAAGATCTATCGCATTGCTGGCATTTGGGGTTGGCTTGTTCGTGCCCTAGATGCCACAGAAACCATGTGTGCACGTCTTAATGGATCAAGCCAAATTGTAGAGGACATAATATGGAAAGACTATGTCAGTCTCCCTGCTATTACCACCATTAATGATTTCTTGCATATTTGATGCTTTGAGTTCGTCAAAGCTAGTACCAGTGCACACAAACTAAGATGCATATGCTTGCCACTTCCTCCCTGAAATTCATTATCAAGTAATTTAGGTGGTGGCCTCTGGTAGCCAAAGTGTGGACTACTGCCTGAATCACCTCCCTGAGACTCGGGCCTGTAGTATTATGTTGTATGGAAACATTTGACCTACTGTTGTATTAATCTATGGGGCAGCATCAATGATTTTTATGGTTGTATGTACCTTAACATTCCATCCTCTTTATGATGAATTATGCAAGGAAGTAGCCATCTATAAAAATCCTCATCATCAATTTATGTGCTAATTTATACTCGTTGGTTGTGTAGTTGACCACTCGATGCCAGGCGGGTACACTAGGGACTTTGTTCATAATGCCAATGATAGCTGAGATGGGTGCAATTTACCTAGCTGACTAAATATGTTAATCTATCCTGTTTAGGAGATGAAATTACTTATCAAGTAGTGCCATACACATTAGCACAATATTTATGAGGAGCATATACATACATACATACATACTACATACATATACATACATACATACATACATACATACATACATACATACATACATACATACATACATACATACATACATACATACATACATACATACATACATACATACATACATACATACATACATACATACATACATACATACATACATACATACATACATACATACATACATACATACATACATACATACATACATACATACGCACGTATGTATGTATGTATGTTCCGACGAGTAAATTTGTATTTATGCGTCTGGCTCGGATGGTGTGCTCAGAGGACACAAGGGTTTATACTGGTTCAAGCGGAACGTCCCTATGTATGTTGTATGTATGTATGTACCGATGAGTAAATTTGTATTTGCGTGTCTGGCTCAAATGGTGTGCTCAGAGGATACAAGGGTTTATACTGGTTCGGGCAGAACATCCCTACATCCAATTCACTGCTGCTCATGTTACCAACACTTGGTTTGCAGTAGGGGTTACAAACAGGCAAGAGAGGAAAAGGATCCCAAGTCTCTGGTGGAAGGAGTGAACATGTGCTAAGAGGTCGATTACCGCTCAGCCGTGTGCTCATGTCATGCTCTTGTGTTTTTTATCCTCTGTCCCCCTTCATGGGGCACCCTATTTCCCCTTTTATAGGTGAAGGGAAAGTGTGAGTTACAATGGAGGAAATGGAGAAGAACGAGAGAGAGAGAAGATGGCTTCCAGGATCACCGGGTCCTTCTCCTTCATGCAGGTCCCACCG
Source organism: Miscanthus floridulus (assembly GCF_019320115.1). Lineage (NCBI taxonomy): Eukaryota > Viridiplantae > Streptophyta > Magnoliopsida > Poales > Poaceae > Miscanthus > Miscanthus floridulus. Next base: position 41,491,713 of record NC_089591.1, read on the forward strand.
ATCCTGTAGATGTCAACAGGGATGGCTCCACGTTGTGGCCCTATTCGTCACTGGTGCCATGCACATGTGCCATTTGTCGGTCATGGTGTTCCACTCTATCCCAGTGGACATCATGGTGAACTAACACAACTATCAGTGTTCGTATGAGGGTTAGGCAGAACAGCATCGGTATGCCCGACACTGTTCTTGATGTGAATCCCTAGGTATGGCCCATCATGGCCCCGGGTTACATCAAGGCATGCTAGTGTCTTCCCTGGTATTAGAGTTTTGACATAGGCCCATTTGCTTGGACCTGGAGTGGTTTGTAGCGGTATGGGTCCCCATCGGACGAGACAAAAACCGTGTCCTTAGGGTCAGGCGAGACGGAGCCCGTACCTAAGGGGTCAGGCAAGATGGAGCCCATGGCCTTAGGCAAGATGGAAACTGCTTCCTTGGGTCAGGTGAGATGGAGCCCATGGCCTTGAGCAAGACGGAGCCCGCACCTAAGGGGTTGGGCAAGACGAAGCCTGTGGCCTTGGGCGAGATAGAGCCTACACCCAAGGGGTCAGGTGAGACGGAGCCCACGGTCTTAGGCGAGATGGAGGCCACACCCAAGGGGTCGAACGAGACAGAGCTCGTGGCCTTGGGCGAGACGGAGCCCGTACCCAAGAGGTTGGGCGAGACAGAGCCTGTGGCCTTGGGTGAGATAGAACCTGCATCCTTGGGATCAGGCGAGACAGAGCCTACACCCAAGGGGTTAGGCGAGACAGAGCCCATGGCCTTGGGGTTGGGTGAGATGGAGCCCATGGCCTTGGGGTCGGGCAAGGCCTTTTAATATGTCTTGATCCATCCGAGGAAGTCAGCGTGGGCGCTAACTTCCTTACTTTGGGTATTCTTAATATCGATACCCAATAGTAGCCCCAAGCATGCGGAGGAGTAGAATACTCCTTTGGAGGCTTTTCTGGACAAGAGGACTCTAAGGGCCTTGGCCTTCTTTTTGTAGCCCGTGGTGTGTCCTGGTAGGACGACAATTCCCTTTTGTCGCAATCGATCTTGTTGGGGGCATGTAACCGTAGGATTTGGAAGGTCGGAAAGATTTTTCTTGATTCTAATCCCATAGGATCCGGTCGATCCACCGTTATCCTATGACTACACGTTCAGTCTCCTTGTGAGTCCAACTTCCCTTGAGACCCCGCACGTAGCAGGGGTCCAGTCGAGGGTCAGCTCGTCTTTGTGATCGTTATCCCTCCAACGTCTTTTTTGATAAAATGGAGGGGCTGAGCCATGCCATGTTTTTCCTCGATGGACGAAACATGGTGCTCAATGAGCTATTAGCGGGCTAGTCCGAGTGGGGCCCTAGCTTCCCATTCACGGGGGTCCGGCATGGGTCAGTTGGTGACCAACTACAGATTCTCAATGGCCAGTCCATATAGTTCTTGGGTTCTTTTGACCGGTCCAAAGGGCTCGTTGCCTTTCTTTGAGGAAAACCATAGACTAGGAACTAACCAAGACTCGTACATGGGCCGGGATGCCCGCGACACTCATGCGCCCGGGTACTGGCCGCTAGTGGGCCCATCCCTTTCCACCCCCTGCTCTAAGGTGCCCCTGAGCGGCTGTGAACCCGTCGGAGGGCCAGCTATAACACCTCGGGTGTTACGAGCTCACTAAGCACTGAGATTATGGCCTGAGAAATAGATCTATAAGTATAGTGAGTTAGTTCAATCAGATGCGATAATGAAAAACCTAATCCCTAGTTATATGGATAAGTTAATAGTTTGACTTAAAAAGTAGTTTTTATAAAAGCAATAATAATATAGAACATGTGTTTGGGATTTTAATAAAAATCGAAGTACAAGTCAAGTAGATGAAAACATAACTTGGGTTTTAGAAAACAAATGTTGTTGACTAGGGTTTTTGCCAGCTCAAAAATCAAATTAGAAATTAAAATTAGTCCTTTTCATTGAATCGACAAAAAATTGCAGTTGTGTTAAAGGTACACTTTTTGGTGATTTTTAAAATGCAAAATAGTTAAATAACGCCCTGATGTTTTGGTTCTATTGTTGGGTATAAAGTGTGTGCTATGCCGTGAAATGGTTGTTGGTGAAGTTTGATAAAGTTTTGACCGTTTAAAAATTCAACCAAAAGCGCTAGTAGATGTTAGTTCAAACCAAAACCTTGAATTCTTTTAAGTATGAAACGATAGTAGACAATGCCATTTTGGCATTCGATTTCCAACAAAAATGGTTAAGCACTACATCTATGTTTTTGCATGATCAGTTGTAGTTAGGTGTATACTAGGACGTGGTGTAGGCCGTGGTGACGTTAGAGTTACGACGCTCACGCAAAAATTGACCGAACTTCGCTAGAACGCGTTGAGGACATGTTGTTGGCCCTATGTTCGTGAACTGGCACCTGTAGTGAGCGATCTCAGCCCCTCACCTCAACTACCTTGCCTCGCTCACTCTCGGCCGTTCATTTCACCGACCTGAGTTGTTGTCCTTGCCTCTGCTCTCTCTCACTCTCTCGGTCTCTGCCTCTGCTTGCCTACCTCTGTTTGCCTCTGTCTGCCTCTGCTTGTCTTTGCCTGCCTCTACCGAGCCGAGCACCCGCTATGGCTAAGCCCGCCATTGCCTGGCCCTTCATGTGTGTGTGCGAGCACACGTGAGCCCCCATGGTCCGCTCTAGACCGCAACCGCATAGCGCTACCCTCCCAAGCGCTGTCGTGTTGTCGTGCCGTTGTCGCCGCATCGTGCTTTCTGTTCGGCCACGCCCACAGCCCATTGCTCCGGGCGACCTCCTACAAGCATCTATGGCCGCTCCCATCGCTCGGCCATGGCATGCACAAGTGTCCAAGCCCCATGTTACCCCACACCGCGTCCCCACCATGGCGACGCCACAGTCGCCCCTGCCATCATCCACGCTAGGCCATGGCCGCCATAGCCCTTACTGCTGATGCCACCATAAGGCTCGAGCTCACCACTGCTCAACGCCTTCCCATGCTCGACCACCTGCCTCACCACCCCCGCACCACCACCTCGCCATAGGCGTGCCCTCACCATAGAGCCGCCTGGTCCCGAGCACCGATGCACACGGCCGAGGCTCCACGCTCCATCTTTGGCCGAGTCACGTCCACTAGCGGGTGCGCCCGATAGTGGGCAAGCCATGGTGCCGTCTCCCCACCGTCGTCGGCAACCTCCTAGTCGGTTTTGGACCGCCGGCCACCCCTCCTTCTCATGCTCTGTTTGTGAGGAGGGAGAGAAGGTGAGAAAGTGAAATAGAAGCTTTTCTAGGGATTCCTATGAAAATCCGTGACTCATGTAAATAGTGTTGCATAGTGGTAATGTCCCTGTGGTTTGATTAAGTAAAAGTATAGGGGCCTTGGCACAATTTGGTGCCACCACCACTAGGCTTCCCCCGTGGGCCGGCTTGCTGGGCCGCCGCCTACGCCGCGTTGGGCCGCGCTCGTCGGGCCATGGGCCACGGCCTATGGTCGCGCGTGCCCCACCCGCACGCTGGGTTAGCCTGCCTCCGTTGCGCCTACGCCGCGCATGGGCTGAGCTGTGCCAGAGTTGGCCCAAGCGGTCCTCTTCCTTTTTTCTTAGTCTTTTCTTTTTCTACCAAAACAGGGATCATACAAAATTCATAGTAAATCATAGAAAAATCACAAAAATGCCAAACCAATTTTGTTAGTCTCCTAAAATCATGATCTATCTATTAGTGTATTTGGTTCATCTAGTTTTAAAATGTTTTTAGGGTTGCTCTAATTATTGTAAAATGTTTAATATTGTTAAAATGTGAAATTGTAGGAATTTCCATGATAAATCGGTGATAGTGTTAGCTCTAAAAATTTTACAGTAGGTTAGAAGTGTTATCAAGTGTTCTCTATAATTTTTGTAGCCCAATAATAATTAGTTTACTAGAGTAGAAAATGAGCCCTTGTTTGAATATATAGTAAATCAAATAAATGAAATAAAGAAACACCTTGGAAATTGTATAACTAAAACACTTGTTGGGAAATGACACCTTTCTTGATGATGTTCATACATAGATTAGTACATTAGTTATTAGAGCTAGCTTGTTAGTTCGTAGTATGTACTCTGTTTTAAGAGTGTTGTAACCTTGTTAATTAACTGTTGCATCATCTTTACATCACATTGTGTCGGTGTTTTGAATAAGCACCAGCTAGTAAATTTGTATATTGCACGTCTAACCCAGATGGTGTGCTAAGAGGACATAAGGATTATACTGATTTGGGCCAAATGTCCCTACGTCCAGTTTCAAGCTGCTCATGTTACTAGCACTAAATTTGTAGTAGGGGGTTACAAACTGGCAAGAGAGAGAGGTAGCTCCCAAGTCTCTGGTGTGATGCGGTGTGTTTGTTCGATGAATTGCCCTGTAACGAGTCGATGTCCTTAGTGGGATGCCCTGCTTTCCTTTTTATAGGTCAAGGGAAAGTAGGGGTTACAACCGAAAGGAAGAGGAGAGAAAGAAAGAGAAATAAGCCCCCGAAGGCACACCGTCCTCCTCTTCGCGTGGGTCCCGCTGACCCTATAGATCATGGTGGCAGTGGTGGCGTAACAGGGTCCTGTTGGTTGCTGTAGCTTACACGTGGGCATCACATTCCTTTCTTGTCTTCCATTCCATCCGAGCAGACAGAATGGTCAGAGGGTCCCCTAAGAGATAGCCATGTGGGGGGCTAGCGGTACTATGCTGGTCAATTAACATTAGTTTGACTGACGTTGGACGGTGGTTAGGAAGGGGGTTGGTAGCACAGTGACCATGCATTTGTCACTGTGGGCGATGTGAGTTCCCTAGAATGACATGTCATGGGGATGGGTCGGGCTGAGATGTGACCGCTCTCTGCACGATGCCTGAAGTTTGACCTTTGAGTGGTACTTTCTAGCCCATAGTGGTTGGCGACGACATGAGCTTCTGTTAAGAACCGTGTTCGAGGGATTGGGCAAGGCGGAGCTAGCCCTCAGATGTTGGCTGAGGCAGAGCCTACCCCTAGGAGTTAACCAAAGTGGAGCCAGCCCTCGAATGTTGGGTGAAGCGGAGCTGGTTCTCAAATGTCGAGCGAGGCGGAACCAACCTTCGGGGGTCAGATGAGATGGAGTCAGCCCTTGGGAGTCAGCTGAGGTGGATCTGACCCTAGGGGGTGGGTCGGGCAAGGCAGAGCCCACGACCTTAGTGTCTACTAAGGCAGAGCCAACCCTCGGGGGTCAAACGAGGCGGAGCATCTACTCTCGGTGGTCAGACGAGGCGGAACCCAACAAAAGGTGTAGTCACGCCCTTGACCGCTTAGATGAATCAACCGTTGATGGTTATTAGCTCCTCCTCTTTAGGTACCCTAGTATTGGTCCCCGATAGTAGCCCTCGAGCCCCCAGGGGATTCAGGTAGAATCACCTAGGGTTTTTTTGACTTGCCAGTGGGTGCGCACAAGCACACCCGGTTGGTGTAGCCCCTGAGCCTATGGAGGAGTAGAATACTCCTTTGGAGGTTTTTTGAAAAGAGAACTCTGAGGGCCCTGGCCTTCTTTTGTTTCCCATGGCGTGTTCTTGGAATAATGATTCCTTCTTGCTAAGGCCAGACCCTTTGCAGGTATGGCCATGAGTTTTGGTGATTCGTTAGCTAGATGGTTAGATTGGAGTCTTAGTATCCTGTTTGCGAGGATCTGGCTAGGGTCATCCTAGCTAAGACCCAATCGTGGGCCAAGATGTCCATGGCGCCCATGCGCCTAGGTACTAGCTGCTTGCAGGGCTCATGCCTTTCCATCCCTTATCATAAGGGTGCCTAGAGCAGCTGTCGATCCTATTGATGGGACAACCATCAAACTCCTAGGCCTAGATGGATCGTAGAGGTGTTTTTTGATCCGTATTCCCCTTACTCATAATGAGTCGTGGCCTGCCCGGGGTGGTGAAACATCTAGTGTGTCTTCCAAGGAAAAGGATAGGGATTGCATGCGCATATCCCACAGCATTACATTATAGTAGATCGTGGCAGGCATGGAGATCTAGGCGGACAGTTGGTTTCTTCACATCCATCGCCCCTATAAAACCAAAGGGTTCATCCCTAGGGTTTCATACCTTGCCTTCTTGGCTTCGCATTTGTAACCTCCGCCGCCAATTGCCTAGGCTTTCTACATCCGTGTCCTAGCCACCATCGAGCTCGCATTCACCCACCCCCATCTTCCAATGGATCCATGGTGCTGCTCTGACATCATGTTCTAGGGTATGGAGGGCCTCGTCCGTCGTGGTCTTCTCTGCGCGTGGACCACGGATGAGTGGCTACTGCCTGGCGAGGAGGATGTGCCATTGCCACCTGCTAGCTATGTGGTATCATTCGTGTACTTCCATGAGCATGGGTTCGCTACCCCTGCTCATGGATTTCTTTGGGGGCTGCTGCACTACTACAAGATTGAGCTGCAGCACCTCAATCCTAACAGAATCCAGCACATGGCGGCATTTGTTGCCTTGTGTGAGGGATTCCTGGGGATTAGTCCCCACTTTGATCTATGGCGGCACTTCTTTGCCGTTACCCTCCAGAAGAAGAGGGAGAAGAAGCAAGAGCTGAATACACCGATATGATGTGCCATCATCCACCTCTAGAACAACCGAGTCAGCGAGCACCCATCGATGCAGCTGTCGACCTCCAACAAAGGGTGGCATTCACATTGGTTCTATCTCAAGAATGACACTGCTGCCCCCTACCAAAGTTCTTTGGGCACTTAATCGAAGAGGCCCCAGATTTGTAGAAGTGGGGTGTCTCGGAGAAGGACAAGAAGAAGATTCGGGACCACCTCATCACCATCGGTATCCTAAAGGAGAGGGGCCTAAAGGGGTTAGGCATTGTCGGGGCCTACCATACGAGGAGGGTGGCACCACTGAAGACTTGCATGCTTCCACTGTATGCGATGGCGCCTAAGGTGTCAATCGTTGGGATGGTGCTGGCCGAGGGAGCGCTCTCCCCCTCCGAAGTCATGCAGCACATCAAGGAGGCAATGGAGCCATCTCGGGATGATGCAAGTGTCCCTCTTAATTTCATGTACCCAGTGCTGGGGCACCCTCCGATGCGGCCAGAACTAGGCTACATCATCTTCATAAGTTTCCTTTCCTCATGCCTCCTCTTCAATTGATCTCCTGACCCCTTGAAACTAACATTAAGATGGGGGGACCAGCCAAGGGACCTCGCCCTTATAGATCTCCTGGCTCCTCTACCGAGGGATCCATCCATGAGGGTAGCAAATCATGCCGAGGCCGAGCAACAGAGGAAGGCAAAAGAGGACGAGAGGAAGAAAAGGCAGCAGAAATTGCTAGCACGGGAGCGAGGGGAGGACACTGACAACGACAATGATGATGATGAGGAAGATGACAATGAGGTAGTTGGCAACACTGAGCGTGATGACCTAGAGAGCTAGGATGTGCTGATAGGTATCCGCTCGTCCTTGCAGGGGTTGGGGCCCTTCCCATTCGATGGAGGGCAGGATGCGTCCGAGAGGCCAGTGGAGACAGGCTAGATAGTCGGCCTACCCCAGGAGCCAACAGGGGGTTGCGGGCCTGCCGCCATGCCTGAGGTGTCGGTGGAGGAGGGTGGCTCCACCGTCGTGCCCCAAGATACAAGCAGGGTGAGCCCCTCTGCCCCGGGAGCAGGGGCCGGTCTCGAAGTGGCCCTGCCCTAATGAGGTGGAGCATGGATCTGGGGGTTCACCCCCAAACGTATCCACCGTCCAACAGTGCCGATGTAAGTCACCAACTCCTCTATTTTTCTCTGTTTTCATCATGACTCATGCTTTTCTTTCTCGCAGCGTCTTGAGGCAACGCAATCTTTTGGCACTACCGCCAAAAAAGAGCGTCGCCCTTCAAGTGAGGCGGCAGCCATCGGTTGACTTCATGCCCATTTAGGGCGGGAGCAGCACTGGTGCGATTGAATCACCGGCCAGTCATTCGCCGCCCATGGTGGCGCTTGTGCCCTTGGCTAGACAAAGAGGCACCGAGGCTCGAGGGATGCCCTTGGAGGTCACTAAGTAGCCAGCGACAGAGGTGATTCCATCACCACCGATGGGGCAGATGGAGCTACCGATTGCGCTTGTGGTGCCAACCATGGTGGGTGTGACACCACCAATCGAGGCCCCGCCGACACAGGCGAAGGTGGCAGGGGCTATGATAGGCGAGATATTGTCGAATGCAACCATGGCGGTGCCTGAGGTAGCGGCACGATCCACGCCACCAACGGCACAAGTGATGGCGCCCGATGTGGGCCGTACAGAGGGGATGTGGCCAAGGGGTCCCTAAACGTTGTGGAGGTGGTAGAGAGGACCGACGGGGAATCGTCCCTGGCCCTAACATTGGGGGGTAGCCACTTGCCCATGCGGGATGAGCCCCTGCTCTGATGGACGAATCCACGGGAGCCGACATCGACACTCTTCACCCTCGATGATGCCATTGAGAGCATGGAGCAGGAGAGTCTCGATGAGGGGATTGCAGCCGTGACCATGCTAGGGGCGCCAGGGGTGCCCTACATGTATTTTTGTGTTTTGACCATCATCTTTTTTTAGTCTCTTATCGCTCACAGCCGGGAGAAATCCTGGTTCCTTTGCGAGCAAAAGGAGAACTGGGACCACCTTGTCGAAGAGGCATGACTGCATGGGGATGTGATCGCCCAGCTCATTGCCACCCAACAGAGGGTGGTCAAGCTAACTCCCTTTGCCTAGGAGGTGGACAGTCTCCGACTACGAGAGGCCAAGGCCCATTGGCATGAGGAGGAGACTGAGATGGTGTTCGAGGCCCTATCGATGAGGGCATGTCAAGATGATGAGGAAGCTGCCAGAGTCAAGAGGGAGCGGGATGAGCTACTTTAGAGGGATGCTGAGACCCATCGGCAGATCCTCGACCTTTTGGCTAAGGCTGAGAAGGAGCGGGAGCTGAAGCCAGTAGCCAAGGAGAAACTCATTGACCTAGAGCGGAGGGTGAGTCTAGATGCCAAGGTGGTCGCCCGGCTGCTCAAGGAGTGAGATGAGCTGCTCCAAACCACGGGGAGGCTTCGCTCAGAGTGTGGCATAGCCCATGAGGAGCACGATTAGGCTGTTCAACAGAGTGATGAGGCGCAGTAGAGGATCAGCTTCCTCTAGGCCAATCTCGGAACTGTGACAACTCAGAGGCTGGAGGCTGATGGTGTCTTTGCCGAGCTAGCCACGGAGCTCACTGAGGCAAGGAGGAACCTTTAGGCAGAGGGCGATGAGCTTGGTATCTTGAGCACTACCCTTGGAGTGGTCTGTGATGACCTAGAGGTGGTGTGGTCGGACGGGACCAGTTCGCTTGTGGCCCATGCCATCGAGATCACAATGCGGGTGCGCCAGCTTGAGAGGGACACCCTTCACACCAGGGTCCATCAATCCTTCACGATTGCTCGTTCTCATTATGGGGACATCATCAACCTAGAGACGATGAGCCTAGGCTTCGCGTCTAGCTACACTAACGCTGAGCTGGATGAGATAGAGGCGGTGGTGGCTCCTCTTTCATGGGACCTAGCGGACAAAATGGAAGACACAGTTCTACCCCGGAGGGGTTAGTTAGTCAGGGAGGTCGAGTAATCATTCCTGTAACAAGCAGACAAACTTTGACCCTTCTACAGTATCGCACAAACTTGTCATTTTGTTTTGTTTGTCTAAGTTTGTTTTTTCTCCCTTTTTATGTGTGGAAAGGGGTTCGTGTGTTCCAACCCTTCCGTTTGCTAAAAATCATGGGGCCCAAGGTGTAGGAGGGAAACTCTAATCATGCTAGTGAGTAAGAGTGCCATGGCCATAGGGGCATAGGTTTCTCGTAGTCCAACCAGCGATGCTCAATCGCTTGTTTCCGTAGGCCTTGCCACTAGATTTATCGTGAGGAAGAGGTCGGGCGTGGTGACTATTTTAGAAAGGGTGTATTTATACCCTTATCAGCCCCCGAGTGAGATCTGATCCCTTGCCATTGCTAGGGTCAGGTGTCACTAAAGATCATGGAGAGGATAGCGAGATTAGTAGGAGAAATCGTCTCTTGTTTTCGTACGTACTCCCTCCCTAGGATTCGAGCTATCGTTCTGTGACCACATGTTCGGTCTCCTTGCGAGTCCAACTTTTGTTGAGCCCCCTCACGTAGCGGGGGTTCAATCAAGGGTAGGCTTGACTTTGTGATTGTTGCCCCATCCATGGTTTCCGCAACCGTGGGGGTTGAGCTAACATTACTTGCCTCGATGGCTCGAGTGATGCATTCGGTGAGCTTGCTAACGGGTATGTTCGAGTGGAATCTGGGTCCATCATTTGCGATGGGATCGATAGAGCCTTCATGTGATGTTCCACTGCTCCTTAACCCACCTTCCAACAGATGCCCCCTCAATGGGGATTCTATGGGTTTGACTAGGAGCTAGGATCGAACGAGAAGGTTGAGATGACCCTATCTACTTCTAGGCGAGTCAGGTGAAGGCCGCTGGGGTTCATCTATGTTTTCTACCCTGGCTCTTGTTTGATGTGAGGTGACCTTAGATCCACCAGGGGTCAGCCTTCAAACCCTGATCTCTTGATTTAGGGTTGGGCGGCTCAAACCCCCGAGCCTTGTGAGGCTCGGTAGGGGTTGACCATGTTTTATGCGTTACCCCACCCTCGATTTCCACAGCCAAAGGTGACTCATCGTCTGTCTACGACCGCATATTTGGTCTCTTTGAGATGCCAAGCCCTTGAGCCCTCACACGTAACACGGGTCCAGTCGGGGGGTCGGTTCATCTTGCAATCGTCGTCCCTCATGCGTCCATTCACTAGAACGAAGGGGTTGAGCCATGCCATGCTTTCCTCACTAGATGGAGCATGGTGCTCGGTGAGTTGTTAATGGGCTTGTAAGAGTGGAGCCCCAGCATCCCCTTCGTGAGGGCCCGGTTCGAGGTCAGCTGGTGACTAACTCTAGATTCTTGGTGGCTAGTCCATATAGTTCCTGGATCTGTTTGACTTGTCCGAGGGCTCGATGCCTTTCTTCAGGGAAAAACCATGGACCTTACATCATCCAACACTCAAAACGAGGGTTAGGACACCCGAGGCGCTCCATGCGCTTTGGGTATTAGCCGCTAGCGGGCCCATCCTTAACCTCCACTCACTCTAGGGTACCCTAGAGCAGCCATGAAGCCACTAGTGGGCCACCCTTCAAACTCCTAGGCGTTAATGGGCTGTAGGAGCATTTTTAGCTCCGTATCCCACTTACCTGCGGTGGCCCATAGCCCTTGAAGGTGAACTGTCGCTTGGCGGATCCTTCGCGGGGAAGATTTGGATAGGCATGCGCTTCCTGGAGCCATTCGATCGACCTGGACATAGGTTTTACCTTGATAACAAGAGTGATGGGTTCGGGAAGCTCTTACCGAATATGATTGAGTGGGATCTGGGTCCATTGTTCGTGATAGGGTTGGCACAACCCGCATGATCATCCTACAGCTCCCTACCTATTTCATGGCGTTGGTCAAGCCATCCAATCGACTTATGTTACCTGCTGAGACAAGGTTTGCCTACGGAGATAGAGGATGAGAACACCCCACACAAGAATTTAGTTTTGGCAGATAAACTAGGCGGGGAACTTGTAACAAATAGACAAGCTCTTAAATTTTGTTATAGCAAACAATTTTTTAGTTCTTCTCCCCTTTTTGTATAAAAGGTTAGTGCATTCCGACCCTTTTTGTCATTAAGGCCATAAAAGCTAGGGATGTGGGTGAGCCAGTTCTAATCACGCGGGTGAGCCAGCTCCTAGGTTTTAACGTGCAAGGGGGTCGGGCACTGAGAACGTTTGCTAGGCGGATAGATTTTTAAAGTGTACCGGCCCTTTCCATGCCTAAGGCCAAAAAAGCCCAGGGTGCGGAAAAGAAACTCTGTTTACGTTGGTGAGCCAAGGCGCCATAGCCACTGGGGCATAGGTTTCTTGTGGTCTGACCAGTTTTACTCAGGATTTATTTCTGCAAACTTTGCTTTTGGGTCTTAATCGTGAAAAAGGGGCGGACGTAGAGATTATCTACTAGATAGATATATCCTTATTAGCCCCCAAGTGAGGCCCAACCCCCCACCATTTGTTGGTTTCGGGTGTCACAAAAGATCAAGGAGTTCGACAATGAAACTAATAATAAGAGGAAGTGTGTTTTTATTAGGGGTAAAAGTGACATAGCCGCTCAATGTTCTAGGCGTTTGATGAAGACCTTGCTGTTGATGGTTTTGAGCTTGTAGGTGCCTGGCCGAAGCATCTCCGTGATGACATGTAGTCCTTCCTATGGCGGGGAGAGCTTGTGGTGGTCCTTACGTACTTGGCTAAGCAAAGGAGGGCAATGTTGCGCACTTCGTCTAGCTAGGATCCATCCTATGCTCCCCCTTGTTAGAGCTTCTAGACAAAAACCGCTTCAAGAGAACACAATCCTTGTATAGGTGCTTGATGGGAAGGCATGGTTTGGGCATGGCCCTTCAAGCAGCTTCTCGAAGTGGCTTGGGGTGCCCTCCGCGGGCTTCTGGCCCCCCATGCGGTCAGCGTTGGCCACTAACGAGATCCTACGCCGTAGCTTGTTCTTCCTTTTGTTGGGAGGCTTTTAGGTGCCTTCATTGGCATCCTCATCTTGCTTTGCCTTGCCCTTGAGGGCATATTGGTCAAAGGCATATGGTCCCATCAAGTCGGGGCTTGGACTTTGGTCCTCGCCGTTGTCATAGCGTCCACCATGACATGGTTGGTAGCCATGGCTGGCCCTTTCATTTGCATCACTGCAGGCATGCCTACGGGCGTCATGGTGGAGGCCAAGATGCTCATGGATTGGAATCGCAGTGCGTGGCTCACCGCCCTATTGGGCCTGATGGCCCGATATGTCCTTGTCGAGTTGTTGTGAGCGCGCTTCACGTCTACGAGCGTCGGGGGTGTTACGCGCATCATGGTGGATCTCAAGATGTTCGTGCACCAAACCCACCGTGTGTGTCCTTCCATAGTCAAGGCTGAGGGGCTAGTTTCTTCTTGGGGTGCAGACCTCCATTGTAGGTAGCTGTAGCTCCTCGGGCGCCTCGATGATTGCATCAAGGCCGATGAAGACGAGGGGTTGTGTGGTAGAAGAAGACTGCACCAACTCTCTCTCCGTCATAATGATGATGTCTAGGTTCCCAAAATGCACGCACGCTCCTGGGACCAAGCTGACATTGCGATTAGCCATCCAAGGCCTGGTATTGATGTCAAAATGCACAAAAGAACCCTACCTGGCGTGTCAACTATCGGTGTTTCGAGTAAGCATCGGCTAGTAAATTTGTATATTGCGCGTCTAACCTAGATGGTGTGCTAAGAGGACACAATGATAATACTAGTTCAGGCCGAATGTCCCTATGTCTAGTTTCAAGCTACTCGTGTTACTAGCACTGAGTTTGTAGTAGGGGGTTACAAACTGGTGAGAGAGGGAGGTAGCTCCTAAGTCTCTGGTGTGATGCGGTGTGTTTGTTCGATGAATCGCCTCGTGACGAGTCGATGTCCTTAGTGGGACACCCTGCTTTCCCTTTTATAGATCAAGTGAAAGCAGGGGTTACAACCAAAAAGAAGAGGAGAGAAAGAAAGAGAAATAAGGCCCCTGGAGGTGCACCGTCGTCCTCTTCACGTGGGTCCCGCTGATCCTATAGATTATGGCGGCAGTGGCGTCGTACCTAGGTCCTGTTGGCCGCTGCAGCTTATGCGCGGGCATCGCACACCTTTCTTGTCTTCCATTCCATCCGAGCGGATGGAAAGGTCAGAGGGTGCCCTGACAGATAGCCATGTGGGGGGCCAGCGGTACTGTGTCGGTCAACTAACGTCGGTTTGACTGACGTTGGATGGTGGTCAGGCAGGGAGTTGGCAGCATAGAGACCACGCGTCTATCATTGTGGGTGATGTGAGTTCCCTGTAATGACATGTCATGGGGGCGGGTCATGCTGAGATGTGACCTCTCCCTACATGATGCCAAAAGTTTGACCTTTGAGTGGTACTTTCTAGCCCGTAGTGGTTGGCGGCGACATGAGCTTATGTTAAGAACTGTGTTTGAGGGATTGGGCGAGGCGGAGCTAGCCCTAAGATGTTGGCCGAGGCAGAGCTAACCCTTAGGGGTTGGCCGAGGCAGAGCCTACCCCTAGGAGTTAGCCAAAGCAGAGCCAGCCCTTGGGCATCGGGTGAGGCGGAGCTAGTTCTCAGACATTGGGCGAGGCGGAACCAACCTTCGGGGGTCGGATGAGATGGAGTCAGTCCTTGGGAGTTAGCTGAGGTGGAGCCGACCGTAGGGTGTTGGGCGAGGCAGAGCCCGTGGCCTTAGTGTCCATTGAGGTGGAGCCAACCCTTGGGGGTTGGATGAGGTGGAGTCCATGCCCTCGGTGGTCAGACGAGGTGGAACCCAACAAGAGGTGTAGTCATGCCCTTGACTGCTTGGATGAATCAACCGTTGATGGTTATTAGCTCCTCCTCTTCGGGTACCCTAGTATTGGTCCCTAACACATTGCATAATAGGGACAATGAAGGATCGCGGAGTCATTGGGAGTTGCTGGTGAGATGGAACTTTTGGAGATCGTGTCGCCAAGATGGAATACTAACTTTTGGTTATATGTTACCCAGGCAAGCCCCAGTGCATAACCCCTACTTTTCTGCACTTTATATTATGTTTGTGCATTAAATTTAAGGAGTTGAATGAAACCCACTTGCATATATATATATATATCTTTATCCTATGAGTCTTACTAGTATGATAGGACCGTGTAGATTGCTATGCTATAGGACTCCGGTAGAAGTCAAGTGATTGCCTGTCACTCGTGAGAGATAGGAAATATATTATTGTGCCTGCCATCGCCCCTGCTGCTGATGCCACCGCAAGGCTTGAGCTCGCCACCGCTCGGCACCTTCCCAAGCTCGACCACCTGCCTCACTGCCCTCTCACCACCACCTCGCCGTCGGTGCACCCTCACCACAGAGCCGCTCAGTCTTGAGCGTCGACGCACGTGGCCAGGGCTCCACGCTCTAGCTCTAGCCAAGCTGTGTCCACCAGCAGGTGCGCCCGGTAGCGGGCAAGCCATGGTGTCGTCTCCCCACTGCCGTTGGTGACCTCATGGCTGGTTTTGAACCGCTGGCCACCCCCCTGCTCTTGCTCTGTTTGTGTGGAGGGAGAGAAGGTGAGAAAGTGAAATTGAAGCTTTTCCAGGGATTCCTATGAAAATTAGTGACTCATGTAAATAGTGTTGCATAGTGTTAATGTCCTACGGGTTGATTAAGTAAAAGTATAGGGGCCTCAGTGCAATTTGGTGCCACCGCTGCTAGGCTTCTCCCGTGGGCTAGCTTGCTGGGCCACCGCCTACGCCGCGTTGGGCCGCGCTCACCGCGCCGTGGGCCACAGCCTGTGGTCGTGCGCTCTCCCTGCCCACGCGTTGGGCCAGCCTGCTGCATTCGTGCCTGCACCGCGTGTGGACCGAGCTGGGCCAGAGTTGGCCCAAGCGGTCCTCTTTCTTTTTTCTTAGTCTTTTCTTTTTCTACGAAAACAAGGATCTTACAAAATTCATAGTAAATCATAGAAAAATCCCAAAAATGCCAAACCAATTTTTTTAGTCTCCTAAGATCATGATCTCTATTAGCGTATTTAGTTCATCTAGTTTTTAAATGTTTCTAGGGTTGCTCTAATTATTTTAAAATGTTTAATATTGTTAAAATGTGAACTTGTAGGAATTTTTGTGATAAATCGGTGATAGTGTTAGCTCTAAATTTTTTACAGTAGGTTAGAAGTATTATCAGGTGTTCTCTGTAATTTTTGTAGCCCAATAATAATTAGTTTACTAGAGTAGCAAATGAGCCCTACTTTGAATATATAGTAAATCAAATAAATGAAATAAAGAAACACCTTGGAAATTGTATAACTAAAACACTTGTTGGGAAACGACAGCTTTCTCGATGATGTTGGTACATAGATTAGTACGTTAGTCATTACAGCTAGATTGTTAGTTCGTAGTATGTACTCTATTTTAAGAGTGTTGTTGCCTCGTTAATTAACTGTTGCATCATCTTTGCATCGCATTGCATACCATAATTGGGACGATGATGGATCGCAGAGTCATCGGGAGTTGCTGGTGAGATGGTACTTTTGGAGATTGTGTCGCCAAGATGGAATACTAACTTTTGGTTATATGTTACCCAGGCAAGCTCCGGTGCATAACCCCTACTTTTCTACACTTTATATTATGGCTGTGCATTAAGTTTAAGGAGTTGAATGAAACCCACTTGCAAATATATATCTTTATCCTATGAGTCTTCCTAGTATGATAGGACCGTGTAGATTGCTATGCTACAGGACTCTGGTAGAAGTCGAGTGATTGCCTATCGCTCATGATAGATAGGAAATATATTATTGTTGTTAGTATATTATTATCACCTGGAATATATATGAATGATAACTAGAGACCAGGCGAAATGGTACTTTGGATCTGGACTTGGTTTGGCATTCGAGCGAGGCTTGGATTGCATTTGTTTCGCCTGTGTCGGTTAAGGACCGGCCATTGCATTGGGTTCTAGGCAGGTCTTAGACTTATTATCCTGAACACATACTTGTGCATGGGCATGGGAAGACTCATTGCTCTCTTGTCATGGGTTCTGGCTCTTTCCAAACCAACTGATTAGAGGTGGGGATGGTGGAGGTCTAAGCACCGCACTGAGTCCGGGACTCAGGAGCAGGGGCTTGGAGTCCAAGTTTGGATGGGGACCTAGACCCCATGATAGGAGGGTGGAGGGTTGGTCCTGCTTGTGCCTAGGGTACAAGCAAGGCATGTGTTTTGGGTACCCAGCTGGGCACATTGATTCACAAATCGCCGAACGATCCGGTACGGCTTGTCTACAGTCTAGCAACGTAGTAAGAACTAGAAGATGAAAGATAGTAAAATGAATCTGATTGTTTACCACCTGCTTGAAAGTAGCATAGGTGCTTATATAGAATGGTTAGTTAATGAACTAATGATGACTGCTAATAAAATTGAATATAAGGACGCACACTTAGTAATGCTTCCTACAGATGCAATAAACCCACAAGCCAGATAGCCTTGCATATCCTTGGAGTCTTTTCTTTCCTCCTGTCGGGTAAGTCTTGCTGAGTATAATTGAGTACTCAGGGTTTTATTTCCCCTTATTACAGGTGACAGGTGGATGCTAGAGCTAACCCTTGTGTGTGGATTCCTCCTGGTGGGCTCAGAGAGGTTTCCTTTTATGATGTGATCATAGTTCTATTTATAACTCTCACTAAATGTTTTTATAAATAGAAGTTTTATAATCTATTGTCATGGTTTATATATGAGTAAATTGCATGGCCGGTTCTTAAAGTATTGGTCCAATTTTATCTGGGTCCCCAAACTACGAAATCATACTTTTAGCTCTCTAATGTATTTAAGTGATCTCATCTAGGTCCAAAATAGACATGAGGAGGGTTAAAAGCTGACGTGGTTGTCCACGTGGACATGATTTAACCCAGTCACTCCCACCGTCGGTCAACAAGCAATCTAGACCATGGATTTTGGATCGAGCGGGGTAGGAGGAGTCGTCCTCCCCTATAGCTACGTAGGGGTGATCTCTGGTGGCGTCCTCATCGGAGTCGAGGCAGGATGGAGCTCTAGCGGATGATGATCTCCAGTGAGCGGTGGAGCAGGAAGAGGAGGCCACGACAAAGTCATCTGCCATGTTCTCGATGGTGGGGAGGTAGTGGGGAAGGAAACTGAGGTAGTGGGATGGACAGTGGTAGTCTCGCTGGCGGGCCACAGCCGTGCTTTTAATCACCATGGATGGCGATGGCTACAGCCTGCGGTTCTAGCACCAGGCCTCCTACTCCTGCGCCCCCTTTATCTCATGGTGGGGGTTTGTCCTCGTGGGCTTCGACCTCGATGGCAACGACGACTACTGCTACGACGATGTCGCCTTCCACTCCTCGTCATCCTCCTCCTCCTCCTCCATGGTCAGCGGTCTGGGGGTGCCCAACTACTCCGCAGGGGCCCCACGGCCATTCATGCACGTGAGGCTGAGGGCGTTGTGGTGTCGCATCATGCGGGAGAAGAAGTAGATCCTGCTATGCTCCACCGGCTACGTGCCCAACATCATGGCGCTGATGTCCAAGGGTGGGTGCAAGGTGTTCATGTTGCTGGTGTCCAAGTCCCCCGACGAGCTCTCCATGTTCCAGTTGGCGGTGGGCGGCGACGTGATGATGTTCTGCCTGATGGATGACACCGTGCGCGGGTTCATGCCTAGATGTCGGAACCTCAGCACGGATGGCATGGTGTCGCTGCTGCTGTTCCACGTGGTGCCCGTCTACTACACGCTGCGGGGGCTCAAGTCCAACAATGGGTCCATGAACACGCTGGCCACTGACTACGCCGCCAGCAACTACAACCTCATGGTGCAGAACGTGGGAGACCAGGTCATGCTGCGGACGCCGACGTCCGATGCCCCAACCTGGGTGCGCTCCACCGTGTACGACAGGGACCCCATTGCCATCTACACCATGGACGCGGTGCTAGAGCCTATCGAGCTATTCGACCCCATGCCAGTGCCCGCGCTAGTGGGGGTGGGGGTGAGGGTGGATTCAGGCGCTGGAGTGAGAGAGAGGTCATAGTGAGGGGCAAGATGGCATGATAGAGCAGTAGCAGCAGGAGGTGGCGTGGCAGCATGACGTAGCGGCAGCAGGCGATAGGTGCATGGCCGAGCCACCACCGCTCTCTCATCGTTGCCTACCCCAACACGATGGCAAGGCCTGTGGCTCGCACGCTCGCCCTCGTGTGCCAGCGGTGGCAGCACGACTGGCAGCACATGCGCTCGCCTGCCCCAGATAGGAAGGCGCATCCCGTGGCCCCCGCACTCACCTGGTGAGCTCACATGCCGGCGGTAGCTAGAGTTAGAAGATGAGCTAACACATGGACTTGACTTGGCGGTGACTAGGCTAGAAGATCCTGGCCGTGCATGCCACAGCTTAGGGTTTTGTGCTTAAATCATGTCCACGTGGATGACCATGTCAGCTTCTAACCCACCTCGTGTCTATTTTGGACCTTGATGAGATCACTTAAATACATTAAGGAGTCAAACGTGGGATTTCTTAGTTTGGGGACTCTGATGAAATCCACTCAATACTTTAGGGACCGGCCGTGCAGTTTACTCTTTATATATCAATGCTTTATCATGTCATGAATACAAATTTATTTCCGCTGTAACTCTAATCCCATGTTTAGATTCTGCTATTAAATTAAATTGATCATAACTCTGATAACATGATCATATTCTGCTATTATCTTAAGTAAATATTATACTCTGATGTTGCATAAAAAGTGATGTAAGAAATGGTTAATAATGATGTAAGCTTTATTCTCTCATTTGTGATCCTTATGGAAAATGTGGTTTTCAGGTTCTCCCTTGGGGTGTGCTCGATGGAACTGTGTAATTTGGTGTCCTTCCTTGAGTACTTAGTGTCTAATGGAAGATAAGTACTCCTAGGAGGCATTAGATTAGGCAGTTGTACCAAACCATCCTTCGAACTCCTAGGCCTGAATGGGCCATAGGAGCATTTTTAGCTCCGTATCCCCCCTTACCTACGATGGTTCTTGTCCCATTGATCGAGCGAACCATCATCAGGCATGTCCTTCGAGGGCACGACCAAAGATAGCATGCACATGATCTTTGGAGGAAGGTGATGTGATGTGACGCAGCGGGGGCGTGAACTTCGGTGGACGGTTCGCCTTCTTGCCTCGCTCCGTCCTATAAATAGCAGCCCCCCTTCATGTTTCTGCATGGCAATAACATAGCCTTATCTTCTACATTTCTCCACCACCGCCGTTTGGATCTGCTGTGCTTGCTAATCCAACACCAGAGCCCTAGATTTGTAGCTTCTGCTTCTCCATCACTGCCTTTGCTTCTCCACAGCCGCCTCCATCCTCCATGGATTCGTGGTACCACTCCAATGTTACCCATGCGCACATGGAGGGACTCGTCAGGCGTGGTCTTATCCATGGGAGGACTGATGTGGCAGAGTGGCTCATGCATAGCCATGAGGATGCACCGGCGCTGCCCGATGGCTACATTGTCTCCTTTGCGCCCTTTCCATGAGCGCAGACTCATGGTTCCTCCCCACCTGTTCTTCTAAGGTCTGCTGCACCACTATCAGATCGAGCTACAACACTTGAACCCCAGTGGGATCCAACACATGGCAGCCTTCATCACGATGTGTGAGGGGTACCTAGGGATCGAGCTCCACTTCGAGCTGTGGAGATATTTCTTCTCCATCTCCTTGATCAAGAAGAAGGAGAGAGGATGGGAGACCCCAGTGCCGATGGGATGCGCAGGCACCCACCTTTGAGGGCAGCGAGCGACCGAGTACATGCCCTGCTAGCTCTCTAGATCCTACAAGGGGTGGCACTTGCATTGGTTCTACCTAAAGGATGACCCTACCGCTCCCTTATCTATCCTCTCCAGGCGTCTGATCAAAGATGTTCCGCGATCATGGCCGTGGGGGTCACTCATCAAGGAGAAGAAGAGGATGCGTGACCTCCTCGAGGCCATCACGTTCCTGAAGACCCACAACCTCCATAGGGCCGGTGTCATCGGGGGTTATCATGCGAGGAGGGTGGCGCCCCTGATGGCGCATGTCCTTCTGCTATATGGGATAATGCCCGGTACGTAGCTCCTTATGATGATGCTTGCCTAGGGGCTACTCCATGATAGTGAGGTCACGTAGCACATCAAGGAGGCCACAGGGAGGCCAACGCTGTGTTCCTGATCCCGGGGCATCTCATGATGCGGCCGGACATGGGCTTCATTGAGTTACTAGTGGGGTTAGTCTTTTGGGACTCTGTCGCACCGCTGCCAGAGCACATGGCCATGAGGGCAGTGAATCATGCCATGGATGAACAAAGGAGGAAGAAGAAGGACGACGAGGAGAAGAAATGATAGTTGAAGCAGTAAGCGAAGCTGTAGTGAGGGAAGCGACGTCAAGGTTTGTCGAAAGAAGAGGAGGAAGAAGAAGAGCAGGAGGATGATGGCTCCATGTCACCCATCCCATGGGATGATCTGGTTGTCAGGGATGACGACCTACCTTTGTTGTAGGTGGGGTCCTTCCTGTGGCATGCTATAGGGTAGGAGGGGGAGGACGCGCTCCCAGAGCCAGTGGAATCAAAACTCCCCACCCCATCCAGACCTTCGATGGCGGCCTCGGAACTGGCAGAATTAGGCCACCTCGCCTTGTCTAGGCCTTCGATGGTGGCCCTAGAGCCTACAGAAATAGGTCACCCCGCTCTATCTGAGCCCTCGACGGCACCTTCGGAGTCAGCGAGAGGCGGCCATTCTAATTTATATAAGCCCTCCGAGCTGAGGGAAGGCTCAAAGCGACAACGTGCCGATGAGGAGTAGCCGGGGTCAGGCAAGCTAGCTCCAAAACATCCTCGCATGATGGCATCAAGGTGAGTCAAGAGTTTTTTCATCCTTTTGTCTTAATGAATTTTTGCCACGAACTGATCCCCATGTCCCTTGCAGCATCAGAGGATGTGGGACTCTCCTATGGCTCGCTCCAAAAAAGATAATCCTCCGGCAAACGCGCTAGGAGTCGGCTAGCGCCGCGTCGGTGGTGAGCGTGAGTGGCGTTGGTGCAGCCACGGCATCGATTGGGGAGGCACAACCAATGGCTGTGTCCACGGGAGAGCATGCAGAGGAGGGCGTGTTTGGGGCGCCTGTGGCGGGCACGGCATGGCCAGTCGTGTCCTCAACATCGTAGGCGGAGGCAGCACAGCCGGAGCCGTCGTCCGTGCAGGTGTCCATGTCTATGGTGGGGTGGATGGAAGGGGGCGCACTCATGGCATCCACGGTGCTAATAGTGGGGTGTGAGGCAGAATCACACAGGCCGTGATAACGGGCTATGGAATGGTTTTCGCTAGCCAATAAATCTACTCAAGACGCAACATGCTCTAACCGCACGCTATGCATGATCAAGATTGAAGTAAAACTGCCGATAAAACATAACTCATCGTTTAATGCATAGATTAGATCAATTTTAGATTAACAAACAATGGGCTAAACAATATATAAGGCCCATCTAGATCAATCTCAATCGAGCTGAGTGATATTCCTGTAATTTAGATAAATAATGAAAGCAATAAGCAATATCGGTAACTTAATGAATCTACCAAAGACTGTCATTCTAAGGTAGAGCCGATAACTTGACCTTGATCTAGGTCATGTAGTGGGGCTCGACCGGATCGATGCAGCCGTATGAACAGAGGTATAAGCCATGATGGTACTTACAATAAGCAGTGGAGGTCGATCGGATCGATGCAATCGTACTTGCTGAAGAACTCGCCCAGATGTACTATACTCCTACTCCTAAGGGGTGGCCAGAGCCAAAAAAGTAAATGACTTGTATATTGGATTGATTGTTGTCTTTACAATAGCCGGGGTTCGGTATTTATACCCAGAGTCTAAACATGAATCCTACCTGATCATGATTCATTACAATCTTCGGTATAAAGGAAAACATTCCTAATTTAAGATAACTTGGACTCTAATCTTTCCCCTTTTGTAGAGTCCATCATGTTTTGTCTTGGCACTGATTGTAGCCTTTGTCATTATCTGCTAGCGCTGCCTGAAGAAAGCTAATTCCGGTGCTGCATTCGAATTAGCTAACTCTGATCTACATGCAATTTCTTCCTTGATGACATGATCTTAGGAGTTTTGAAGTCTCTACGAGACTCCTTCCAAATTTTGGTGTAAACACATGCCCCCCAATTTTGGGATAAAAGTAATTTTATTCCAAAATTATCATGCCTGTATCCCTGATTTGTCCACAGTCATGGGCAGAGAATCTTGATCTAGGGTCTACTATTTGTCGCCATCTGTAGCTCATGAGCCTATGCGTCAAAACTTTTACAAGAGCATCACTGCTTCACGAGCACTTGGATTCATCTTTTTGGGCCAGCTATAAAATGTTTATCCAACCCTAGTGAGAGCAACTCAATAATCTAGCCATGTTTTTCTTCCATCTGCTCCCTCAAGTGCTTCTAGCTCCACCGGACCCTCCATGGACCATTCTTTTACTACGAAGATCTCGAGTGGTTAGAAGAATCCTTGTGCATAGGGTGATTGTGTTGCTCATTCTAGTGCCTTGTAGAGCAAGAGGATCAGCTACTATGGCTAGAAGAAGTCTTGTGATATCAACTGTGTCTTCTCACCATGCTCGTAGAGCTGTTCAAGTGTTTGTAAGGGCTAAAATATGTAGACATCTTCCCCTTGTTCGTTCCACCAAATGCCCATAGGGAAAGCCATAGGCTTCTTTCCCACAGTTTCCCATCCACCGAGAATCAGCTGGGCATCTGTTGGGTGGCCTTTCCCCTTTTCCTGGCACAATTCAATCAACGGGCTAATGTGACTCGGTTCACAATGACCTTCGGCCTTGTGGGGATCCAAACTCCCTTCAATCCAAAGAAGTCTTGGTGGGTTGGTCTCTGGTCAATGTAAATTCTTCGTATCCACCCACGATATTTTGTAATTCGGGGAAGTAATAAGTCCAAATTTGTTATTTCTTTGTTATTTGTCCCCTGAATTTCTAAAAAGTAGATCCGTTTTCGTTCCTGATTTCAATTTTACACCTCCGACGAAGTCTATCTTCTTGCCTTCCCGGGATATATATATGGGCCATGGCTCTGGATTGAAAAACCACCCGCTTCGTCTCAAACCTCCTGCATCCTTAGTATAGTTTCTGCTTTTTCCATAGGCTTGAGATAATGGAGAACAATAATAGATCCGATGAGGAGGCTATTGATGGATCTGCATCATTGTGCCAGCGCATCCATCATCAAGAGGGTGCACCTATCATTTTAGAGTAGAGGGCTGACTCTGCTCAGCCTTTGGGGTCATCCTCAGCACAAATTTGTCACCAGCTTCCCCGCTATCTGAGGAGGCCAAGAGATAACGATGACTTGATCGCTTCCATTGACCAGACCAGTGAGAAACTTGCCGACTGCCTTGCTATTGCAGAGTTGGCTCTGGCCATAGTTCAGGGCCGATCACCCCTTGAGGCTAACTTGGTGTGGGAGAGGCTGGCCAAGGCTGAAGCCAGAATCGCTGGTAAGACATTTACCATAATTTTCTATTTCTTCTTAACTTTTGCCTCCAATACCCTGATCACCTCTTCCTTAAATCCTTTAGATCTATTGGCTCAGCTAGATAGCCTCTGTTTAGCTACGGACCATGCGGTGGGATTCGTTAATGTCAGGGGCACCGTTCCGGTAGTTCGCTTGTATGACATCCCAAACCACGTCAGAGAAGTTGCTCTTCATGGCGTTTGTCATGGCACTGGCTGCTGCACAAGTTCACTCCGGCTTCTTCCTCATGGAGCTCCAGCCACCGGATACCCTCGAGATTATGAGTGCCTGGTCAAGGATTTCTCCAACACCACCAACTCTGTAGTCCTAACCTCCCAGGCCGATGATATAGTGAAGAAATTGTTTTCTGGTCTATAGCTTGTAATAAGTGACATTAAGCAAACAATTCCATCGTTTCCAATGATTTTCCTTTTACTTCATGCACCACTTTGTCCGTGTTTGCCTCGCTCCTACGAGCGACACGTATTGTATCTACCTTTACCCTTCTGGGTTTATCTTCGCACTAGAAGCGATACCTTTCTGGTATCGGTTATTAGAACTGACAGCTGAGCAAATTGGCTATCAAGTATTACTCCAAACGTTAGGGTAATATTCCTTTAAATATTCCCCATTCAATTGTTCTGCTGAATTCCTCTTCTCCTCTCAGTGTTTCCAAAAATATAAATATTACCAGGCGCACAACGTTTGATCCGATAAGGTTTCTCCTGATTAGGCAACCATACCGACTATCTTGCTTTTGGCCATGAAGGGTAATCCATCCCCAGCTTTCTCTAGACTCTCATTGCCATTGACCGTCATAAGTACATCTTCGAGAGCATCCCTAGATCAGCCGAAGAAGTCAATCAGATCGCGGGAGCTGATGCTATTCGGCTAAGAAATTTTGAGAGCGACCCATGACGTTCCAGACTTGAAATCTGCATGTCAACGTGTATCTTGTGTAGAATCGATCATACTCTCCGTTATTTAATTACGCTTCTTTTTTAGCTAAAGAGCCGATTTGATACAGCCAATCCTAGATTTCTAATCTAATCAAGTCTGAAAACATGGCTTTTATTAAGAGAACCCTTCGATTTCCTGCCTTCAGTTGCTCAGCGCCGTATTCCCATTGGCATTAGTGAAGTGGCGCTTCACCTTCCATTAATTACGGTTGCCTTTTGCATGTCCCGAGGCGTCCGCCTCTTCGCTTTAGGTCTTCAAATACCAGCCAGTGGCTTCGGCCTCGAACACATCTCCACTCGCAACTATTCCTTTGCTCTTCTCCACCTACCAAAACCCTATAGTGGTTTTCCTTCTCCCTTTCATAGATCCAATTATCCCTCATGGCCGGCAAAGACAACCGAGGCAAGCGCATGGCAGAGGAAATCCTAGAGGAGAACATGCCGATGAACCAGCGTCTCCGACGCATGAGGTGAGATTGATATTTTTTTGTTTATGATGATGAACAGTTCTAACTCGCCTATAGGTTTGTTGTGAATGACAGTCTCCGTCCTCTTCCTAGGGCTGGCAGGCCTTCTGACGCTGCATCTTCTGTGCTGGCCTCGTCGTTGGATTCTTCCGACTCCTACAATGGCGATGACACCTGATGCTACCTTCATGAGTGGAGGATGGCTTAGAATCATTATTCCAAGGTGACTTGGGAGAACGAACAACTGGAGATTCGCCTTGGGGCCCTTCACATGGCTGAGGAGGAGGCCAGCGCCATCCGAGTGTGGCTAGCCAAGTCTGACACCATGGTGGCGGGTAAGATAAATTCCATGAATGCCTCATTCTGATTTCCATTATCTTTATCTTGATAATCTTTTGTTCCTGTGATTGTTAGCCCTGATGGTACAGTTAGAATCTCTCCAACTGGTGGCGAATGCGGCCACAGATGCTGTCAATGCGCGGGGTTCCCCTATTGACGCTCATCTCCAAGATGTCCCGGTCCATGTTTGGGAGATCGCCCTCCACGGTGTTCATCATGGTGTGGCGGTGGCGCTGACCGCGGCACAAGTCCAAACTAGGTACGAGCTCCACGCCATGGAGACTAGTTTCCCAATGGGCGATGGCCCTGAGGAGCATGAGGACCTGCTCGAAGAATTCATCATGGCAGCGGAGGCCATAGTAGACATCACATCCACTCAGGATGTGGTGAACAAGGTCTTTGATTAGTCTGTACTTAGGGTAATCTGATGAACAAAAACTCATGTTCTTTCATGTATGCACCTCAATGCAATGCCCTTGTGTATGATTGTTTTTTGCTTTTTGTTTTTGCTCTATCGGCGATACATATCATATCGTCTTTCATTGTCTTTGAAGATTTTCATTTTTTGAACTAGAGGTGACACCCTCCTGGTACTGGCTATTAGAGCTGAGAACGAATCGGCTATCAAGTGTTGATCAAATGTTAGGATAATAGCCAACAGAACTTTTCATATCAAAGGTCAAACGATTAATTGACCCAGGTCAAGGATCCTATTAAGCGAAACAGAACTTCTTTAAGAAATCCATTAAATCTAAATCACGCTTGCACTTTGACTCAGCATTCATATACGTTGGCCTAAATCCATCTCCAAGACTCAATGTTTATTTTTCCTTTAATCCAACAGTAGACGTGAAGTCATGACTTTTCTACTAAAATGAACTCTCAGAGCCGATCGCTTGCATCAGCTGTTGGCTTTCGTTGCTGATCTTAATGAAGCCTCCTTCCCATGACTTGTCAGAAAAACATTCGAAGTCACCTAGTCCCCAAAAGACTGGATCGGCTATTCCGATGCTCATGGACTCATCAGCACGAACCAGTTTGACATCATCTACATGCCATTGAATTAAACATTGATGCATGGTCAATGGTATACAACAGTTTGTATGAATCCAATCACGACCGAGGAGCAAACTGTATAACCCTTTTCCATCGATGATGAAGAATGTTGTGAGCAGAGTCTTGCTTTTGATTGTTAGTTCGATGTTTATTGCCCCTAGGGTCTTAGACGTATTACCTCCGAAGTCTTTAAGCATCATGTCAGTCTCCATCAGATCTTCTGGTCCTTTGCCAAGTTTACGATATGGAGTGTAAGGCATAAGATTGATAGAAGCACCTCCATCCACCAACATCTTGTTCATCAGCTTTCCATCAACAAGACCTTTCATATATAAAGCTTTTAAGTGCTGATGTTTGACTGGTTTGTCAAATATTGCTTGATGTACAACCATTAACTTGGCAACTATCTCCTCATACTCCGATTCATCAAAATCCGAATAAACTTCTTGATCTGCCGGAGCTCTGAATTCTGATAGCAATTGGAAAGCCATTTGGATATTAGCCAATGGTTGCTTTCTATTGACTGTCTGCTTGGTACACCATACTTGAGGTTTACTGGATGTCTGAGCCTGTTCCATCTCTTTATTCCTTAGGTGTTGCACCCTTCTCTTCTGGCTCCTTGTTAAACCTCCTAGACACCATTGGCCCTCCTGCCAAACATATTTTCTTTCATTGCCTTTCTCTTCATGATCAGCCTAGTCCTGGTCAACAACTCTTTTTCCAAGCCGAACATGAACACTTTTATTTTTTAAGCGCTGATCCATGTTATTATGATGATATGCATCTTGAGCATGGATAGACCGGTGGCTGGTTTGAGACTACCTATACTCCCAATATTGATTGCTACATTCTGGACAGTCATGTCTGGTAGACAACTTCAAACCTTTATTCTAGCAATGTCTGAAGAAAGGACAATTCCAATGTAATTTGGCTTGTTTTCTTTCATACCTCTCTTCTTTTAGTTGATGCTGGTACACTTGATCCTTTATCCAACGCTGATAATCCTTTTCTTTCTGCCATTGCCACTTATTCAACAGAATCTGAGATGCAACCCGTGGCTTTGTCGTCTCTACTTTCGATGTCTCCCCCTACTCGTATCGGCTCTTTTGCTTGGCATGATGTCTTCTAATCTCTCTATACTCGTTAGCCGATATTTGCATTTTGAGATCGACTGTTCCAACTTCTTTTGATTTGGTTGATGTTAGGATCTTAGTTTTTCCTTTGAATAGCCTAGCATCAACCATGTTTTGATCTCCTAGGAAAGGATTATCATCAACTTTTATTTTCTAAGGCGTATGAAATTTGAGCCTCCCCTACTGAATAGCCCTCTATATATGCTGCCGAAAAATTCTGCATTCGTTGGTGGAATGAGAAGTAGCATTATGGAATTTGCAGAACTTCTTATTCTTTAATTGATTAGGGGGAAACATGACATGACCATTGGGCAACTTGATCTGTCCTTTTTCAAGTAAGAAATTGAAGAGCTTATCTGATTTGGTGACATCAAAGTCATAGCTCTCCTCGACTCTTCTTCCCCAAGGATTTGGCACCATTACTATCTTCTTGCCCCAATCCCATTCAGCTGCAGCAACCTCTTCTTCTTCGTCTTCATAGATGTCATCGACTGAGTATGGATCATAAGCTTCGGCTATCGTGGTACTCTTCTAGAATAGGGTATCTCTGCGCATACTCTGGAATTGGCTATTGAGCGCTGCTACTCATTGAGCCAATTGACCCAAGTTATCAAATTCTTGTCCCAACAACTTTTCTTTCCACATCGGCAGCATTCCTTGAACAGCTAAAGTAGCTAGTTGATCATGGGCCAAGTTTAAGGAGAAGCACAAGTTCCTGGTTTCTCAGAACCTCTGAAGAAATTTAATGCCCGATTCATTAGTCTTTTGTATTATAGTTGTTAGACTAGTAATCTTCTTTTCTCTAGTCCTAGTGTAAAAATATGTATGAAATTTCTTCTCTAGGTCAGCCCAATTGGCAATGGAATTGACTGGCAATGATGAAAACCTTGTGAAGGCTAGCCCGAATAAGGACAAGGAGAAGAAACGAACTCGATGGGCATCCTCAACTGATGCTTCGCCCAATGGTGTAAGATACCGACTGACATGTTCTATCGTGCTTGTACTGTCTTGGCTAGTAAACTTAGCAAACTCTAGGAGCCTATAATTTATGAGAAGAGCGACCAAATCATACCATTCTAGATATGGGCATTTGTACAAAAAGGTCAGCCCTTTTGGCTTTAGACCGACCTAATTCTTCATCATCCCGGTCACCCTCAGCAGTAATTCATCAGCTTGCAGATTTGGATTTCTTTGCACCTGCTGACCCATCTATGGATTGAAATCCCGTGTGCCTTGGTATCCTGGATTTAGCATCATGTGAAGGGTGTTATAATTCATGCCATAGTGATACCCTTGTGGAATCTCAATCTGCTGGGCCCTTTGCTGGATTGTTGCTTGAAGTCTCTAATTGTAAACATAAGGATCTATATCTCTACGGATCCTTTGAATTGATGGTGCTATTTTTTGAGCCGATGACGGTATGTGGCCTGATGTGCCAAAATTGATCACCTGGTTCTGACTTTGCCCCGTCGGTTGTTGCACATGCTGTACTGATGGTCTAGGATTATACTGTATCTAATTCGTAGTAGTTCCTTTAGCCTGTTTAGATGAACCCAGAACTGTCTGGACATCACCATTACCAGCTAGCGCCGCTTCTTGATGGCTGGTACTGACTTGATTAGTCCCTTGGGTTGATGGATCTGGAATGTTGTAATAAGTCGGTCTGCCTTGACCAACTAGAAATCCATGAATCGCCTCTCTCATGGCATTGTGGAATATGTCCACGAAAGCTTTGTTATGGCTTGATATGGCATCATGAACAAATTTGTCTATAACTTCCTTAAAGAAACGCCTGTCTTCATCTTCAATTGTATCTATCTACCCATGTAATAGAACTCTTGGTAGTGGAAATTTCTGAACAATTGTGTTGTCACATGTTTTGGTGTAGGACAACAAACATTTGTTCTGAAACTCTTCTGTAGCTTTGCTGATGATACCCTTATCCCCATCAGGAAGATCTTCATAATGTGGCATAAGGATGTCATTGTTGCTATGAACCACCATGACGATTATGGGGTCCCACCAGGCATGCCAGAAATGTGTGTTGACATAGAATTTTCGTCCCATGCCGAGGACACACGCAGCAAACCAGAAGGGTCTGCTCAATGGAGCTGTAAATCCGCCTAGCTTCAGTGTAGGGATGGTCGATCCTACGCACTTCTCCTGAGATGTGCTAGTCAATTTGACCTTGTAATTGACAAGGAGAGAAAGCTTATCAGTAATTAACAGCGGAACTTGCCGGTGTTGCCATATAGTCCTGAATGTGCGGCTCTGAGAGCCGATATGAAAGGAGATCGACTAAATAGTCGATTCCAGCATATTCTTGAGAATAAATCAATTAAAACTCATTGGGTTGTATAAAAAGAATCGGTTATCATTCAAGATAAATGTCATTATTTGAGTAGATATTAATCAATGGCAATAAGATGTCAATAATGATTGGTTTATGCTGAGCCAGTGATTACAAGCAACCGAACCCCTTTTATATAAAGAAATAATTCAACACCATTTAACCGTTTAATAAAGATAAATCTAATGAACATGTTAGATCTCATCTATCTCTATGACTAGTGGGGCATGAGGCAGAATCATGCAGGCCGTAGAAATAACAATAGACTCAACAACCCTAACTTATTACTAATATTAGTGGAGCATGAGGCAGAATCATGCAGGCTATAATACAATAATAAGATCATGGGGCTAACACATCTTTCAACCTATCTCTACTTCAACGGTATCGTGATGTATACTGTTCATGAAAGCACTCGATATCAGCTAAAACAGCCGATTTAGGCATAGCGCACAGTTAAAGTCATGCCTTATCAGGAATAGATCTATAGAATAATGATCCCCACTCCACGGTGCTAACAGTGAGGTGTGAGGTAGAATCATATAGTCCGTGATAACGAGCTGTGGAACGGTTTTTGCTAGCCAATAAATCTACTCAAGATGCAACATGCTCTAATCGCACGCTATGCACGATCAAGATTGATGTAAAACAGTTGATAAAATGTAACTTATCATTTAATGCATAGATTAGATCAGTTTTAGATTAACAAATGATGTGCTAAACAATATATAAGGCTGATCTAGATCAATCTCAATCGGGCAGAGTAATATTGCTATAATTTAGATAAATAATGAAAGCAATAAGCAATATCGGTAACTTAATGAATCTACCAAAGACTGTCATTCTAAGGTAGAGCTGATAACTTGACCTTGATCTAGTTCATGCAGTGGGGGTCGACCGGATCGATACAGCCATACTTGAACTAGTCAAAAATCGGTAACTAACTTATACCAGAGTCGCAGTGGAGGTCGACTGGATCGATGTAGCTGTATGAACAGAGGTATAAGCCCTGACGATACTTACAATAAGCAGTGGAGGTTGACCAGATCGATGCAGCCGTACTTGTTGAAGAACTCGCCCAGATCTACTCTACTCCTACTCCTAAGGGGTGGCCGGAGCCAAAAAAGTAAATGACTTGTATATTGGATTGATTGTTGTCTTTACAATAGCCGGGGTTCGGTATTTATACCCAGAGTCTAAACATGAATCCTACTTGATCATGATTCATTACAATCTTTGGTATAAAGGAAAACATTCCTAATTTAAGATAACTTGGACTCTAATCTTTCCCCTTTTGTAGAGTCCATCATGTTTCGTCTTGGCGCCAATCGTAGCCTTTGTCATTATCTGCTAACGCTGCCTGAAGAAAGTTGATTCTGGAGCTGCATTTGAATCAGCTAATTCTGATCTGCACGTAATTGCTTCCTTGATGACATGATCTTAGGAGCTTTTAAGTCTCTACGAGACTCCTTCCAAATTTTGGTGTAAACACATGCCCCAATTTTGGGATAAAAGTAATTTTATTCCAAAATTATCATGTCTGTATCCCTAATTCGTCCGTAGTCATGGGCAGAGAATCTTGATCTGGGGTCTACTGTTTGTTGCTGTCCACAGCTGATGAGCCTATGCCTCAAAACTTTTACAAGAGCATCACTGCTTCACATGCACTTGAATTCATCTTTTTGGGCCAGCTATAAAATTTTTATCCAACCCTAGTGAGAGCAACTCAACAATCTAGCCATGTTTTTCTTCCATCTGCTCCCTCGAGTGCTTGTAGCTCCACCGGACCCTCCATGGTCCATTCTTTTACTATGAAGATCTTGAGTGGTTAGAAGAATCCTTGTGCATAGGGTGATTGTGTCGCTCATTCTAGCGCCTTGTCGAGCAAGAGGATCAGCTACTACGGCTAGAAGAAGTCTTGTGATATCACTTGTGTCTTCTCACCATGCTCGCAGAGCTGTTCTAGTGTTTGCAAGGTCTAAAATGTGTGGACACCTTCCCCTTGTTCGTTCCACCAAATGCCCACCAGGAAAGCCACAGGCTTCTTTCCCATAGTTTCCCAGCCATCGAGAATCAACTGGTCATATGTTGGGTAGCCTTTCCCCTTTTCCTGGCACAATTCTATCAATGGGCTGACGTGACTCAGTTCACGATGACCTTCAGCCTTGTGGGGATCCAGACTCCCTTCAATCCAAAGAAGTCTTGGTGGGGCGGTCTCTGGTTAATGTAAATTCTTCGTATCCACCCAAGATATTTTGTAATTCAGGGAAGTAATAAGTCTGATTTTTTTTCTTCATTATCTATCCCCAGAATTTCTAGAGTGTCGATCAGTTTTTGTTCCTGATTTAGTTTTATACCTTCGACAAAGTCTATCTTCTTGCATTCCAGGGCTATATATATGGGCCATGGCTCTGGATCGAAAAACCACCCGCTTCATCTCAAACCTCCTGCATCCTTAGTATAGTTTCTGCTTTTTCCGTAGGCTTGAGATAATGGAGAACAACAATAGATCTGCTGAGGAGGCTCTTGATGGATCTACATCATCACGCTAGTGCATCCATCATCAAGAGGGTGCACCTCATGATGCTCCTGTCATTTCAGAGTAGAGGGCTGACTCTGCTCAGCCTTTGGGGTCATCCTCAGCACCAATTTGTCGCTAGCTTCCCCGCTATCTGAGGAGACCAAGAGATAACGACGACTTGATCGCTTCCATTGATCAGACCAATGAGAAACTTACTGACTGTCTCGCTATTGTGGAGTCGGCTCTAGCCATAGTTTAGGGCCAATCACCCCTAAGGATAACCCGGTGCGGGAGAGGCTGGCCAAGGCTGAAGCCAGAATCGCTGGTAAGACATTTACCATAATTTTCTATTTCTTCTTAACTTTTGCCTCCAATACCCTGATCACCTCTTCCTTAAATCCTTTAGATCTATCGGCTCAGCTGGAAAGCCTCCGTTTAGCTGTGGACCATGCGGTGGGATTCAGTAATGCCAGGGGCGCCATTTTGGTAGTTTGCTTGTACGACATCCCAGACCACGTTAGAGAAGTTGCTCTTCATGGCGTTCATCATGGTGCTGCCATGGCAAGCCACCGGATACCCTGGAGATTATGAGTGCCTAGTTGAGGATTTCTCGGATGCCGCCAACTCTGTAGTCATGACCTCCTAGGCTAATGATATAGTGAACAAAGTGTTTTCTGGTTTATAGCTTGTAATAAGTGACATCAAGCAAACAATTCCATCATCTCCAATGATTTTCCTTTTACTTCATGCACCACTTTGTCTGTGTTTGCCTCACTCCTACGAGCGACACGTATCGCATCGGCTTTTACCCTTCTAGGTTTATCTTCGCACTAGAAGCGATACCTTTCTGGTATCGGTTATTAGAACTAACAACTGAGCAAATTGGCTGTCAAGTATTACTCCAAATGTTAGGATAATATTCCTTTAAATACTCCCCATTTGATTGCTCTGCTGAATTCCTCTTCTCCTCTCAGTGTTTCCAAAAATGTAAATATTACTAGGCGTAGAACGTTTGATCTGATAAGGTTTCTCCCGATTAGGCAACCATACCGTCTATCTCGCTTTTGGCCGTCAAGGGTAATCCATCCCCAGCTTTCTCTGGAGTCTCATTGCCATTGACCGTCATAAGTAGATCTTCGAGAGCATCCCTAGATCAGCCAAAGAAGTCAAACAGATCGCGGGAGCTGATGCTATTCGGCTTAGAAATTTTGAGAGCGGCCCATGACATTCCAGACTTGAAATCTGCCAAGATAGAAGATGAAATCATGCCCTTAAGGGGTTAGTTTAGTCAGATAGGTCCAGAGGCGCATTTGTAATAAGTGGACAAGTTCCAACCCTCCTATTTCGTTTAAACAAGCTTGTTCTTTTGTTTCGGTTCAACAAATTTGTTCTTTCTCCCTTTTTATTTGTAAAAAGAGTTAATGCGTTCTGACCCTTCCTGTTGTTTAAGACTGTAGAGCTCGAGGTGTGGGCAAGAAACTCTGGTCACATTGGCAAGCAAGAGTGTCATAGCCGTTGGGGCGTATGTTTCTTGCAGTCCGACCAGTTTTACTCAATGTTCATTTCCGCAAACCTTGCCTCTAGGTTTTTAATGTGAGAAAGGGTCAGGCATAGCGACTATTTTAGAAAGGATATATATACCCTTATCAGCCCTCGAGTGAGGCCCGACCCCTTGCCGTTGTCGGGGTCAAGTGTCACTAAAGATCGAGGAGTCAATAGTGAAACCGATAAGAGAAAGCATGCGTAAATTAAGGGTAAAAGCGACCTAGCTATTCGACATTTCAGGCATTGACAAAGACTTCGCTGTCGATGGTCCTGAGCCCCTTGCCATTGCTGGGGTTAGGTGTCACTAAAGATCGAGGAGTCGATCGTGAAACCGATATGAGAAAGCATGCATAAATTAATGGTAAAAGCGACATAGCTGTTTGATGTTCTAGGCATTGATGAAGACTTCACCGTCGATGGCCCTGAGCTTGTAGGTGCCTGGTCAGAGCACCTCCGTGATGACATATGGTCCCTCCCATGGCGGAGAGAGCTTGTGGTAGTTCTTGTTGCTCTAGACGAGGCGGAGCACCAGGTCCCCAACATTGAAGGCCCTACCTTGCACAACGCTTGCTATTACTTGGCTGAGCAAAGGAGGGCAACGTTGTGCACTTCATCTATATGGTCCATGGCATCCTCGAGGGACACCTCGGCTCCTTGTTCATCGTACGCCCTGACTGAAATAACCCCAATTTCCGTGAAGGGAAATCCACAGAGTCGAAGTGTAATAAGGCCGTTGTAGATCATATTACCCAAATTCTAGTCGAATATCACATCCATACAACGATAATATCAGAGTACAAATAGTGCGGAATTACATAATTTATTACATCGCCGCATTGGCGGAATCAAAAGTAGCATTCATTCAGAACAGCTTGAAGATAAGATCGCCAAACTCGAGCGTAGGAACGAACCCCTCATCCGTCAAACTCCTCGGAGCTATACTCCTCAGCAGAACCTGTGTGCCAAAATTTATCAGTACGATTTGTACTGGCCACTCCCAACCCTATGAGCATTGCTTTGTGGAAATTGGATGCAAGTTGGATATAATCAAAAGGAACCTATAAAACTGGGGTTTCCTATGTATTAGCATATCAAGTTCGTAATAATGGTTGGTCAAGTTTTAACACCATCCTCACCCATTCCTCTCCATTCCCATTCCAGAGCCAGGTTTCGATCCCGGGATCGACATACCATCATCTCCATACCATCACCATACCATACCATCACTCAGTTGATAGGCCAACTCCCTCTCGGCACTGTCTCAAGGCCCGTAGCCCCTGGCTATGACCGACACTCTCTCACGGGGGAAGAAGAGAAGGACTCATCTCACTATCTAGTTTAAGCGAAACCCAGGAAAGGTCCATAGCCGACAAGTTGGCATATGTATCGATCGATCAACCATACACTCTGCAGAGGTTTTACATATCCACAAGATCCGCCTTCCTCACTGTCCGTCGTCAACTAGGCTGATTCCGGCTGCTTGCTAGCCTAGGATAATGCCACTCTACCATTCAGCCCTGGTTCACCCCAAGTCAAGTCTGGGGTGGCTGAAACTGTGAGTCATGAGCCAGGTCCACAAGGTCTCCATGAAGTCTCGGAAGGGTGTGGGGGAAATCCTCCATGCCCCATACCTCCTTACACTGTCCGCTATCAACCTAGCAGTAGTGGCAATATCCTACCAAGTAGTCCAGCCGTCCCGCACCATATAGCGCGAGTGGTACGTAAGGCTTCCCGATGAATCTGAGTACTAGAAAGTCCTTAGGGATGACCAAGCCAGAATGTCTCCATCAGGGTTTCCATTTATCGTGCCACCACAGCACCTCCATCCCGGGCTCCACTCGTTACAGGTTCACACCCAGGTCCACCTCATATACCATTTTACCCACCACAGGTATCCATCCCAGGGGTACCCAGGTAGCACCCCATGGCAAGACTTGCCCCAGGCTCGTCGTATACTCCAACCTGGTCGACACAACCCTCACCCTCCACGCACCCAAGTCACACACGCAGCACTCTCCCCATGGTCCAGATAACACCAGTTTCCACCATGCCTCTATATAGTGCAAGCGTAGTAGAAGTAGTAAGCAATGAAATATATTAGCAAGCGTGTGACTAGCCTAACAGCAGGGTGAGCAGGGGTAAGGTTGTGTCAAGGTAAAGGCCATCAAGAAAGCATACTACCATGCAAGTCCTACCATAATGTGATCATGACAATAAAGTAAGCGCTAGCATTTCTATATTAGCCATGCGTAATAGGTGCTACGAGATTGGGTGGGATGTGGCACCTTCAGTGTAGTCATCTCCATTCTCCTCACGGTACTCGCGGTCTTCGTCCGTCAGATTCTCCTCCGAGTCTGCAAACGACCGCATTGCAGTCGCGTTAGCGACTTCTATAGAATAGCACAAAGAAGCAATGAAAATTCAAAGAACCAAATGCACTCAAACATGGGTCCAGTCAAAGTCGACGACGAGTCAACAGTCAACATCTTTGGTCAATGGTCAGGGTCACTGACGTGTGGGGCCAGGGCTGCTGACATCATCAGCGGATGGCAGCGTGATGTCAGCATGACGTCACCTCGGCTGTGCTAGCTTCTGACATGTGGGGCTAGGTCAACGATCAACATTGATCGGTCAATGGTCAATATGTGCTGGGTCTCAAATGGGCCTTGGTGGGCTCGGGTCGGGCCGGACACGTGGCGTGCTGTGGCGCAGCCACGTCACGGTCATGGGCTCTTATTGGGCTTCGTCCGTAGCATGGCTCACACCATGTGGCTCATGGTGGACCAGCGCTCCTGGTCCATGGTCCTAAGGCAGGGTCCATGGTGGACCAAGCCCATCATCATTTTTCCTCGGCTCGGCTTATGTGCACCGGGTGCAGGCCTGCACTGCTCACCTTGCCCCTTTCTCCTCTGTTTCTTCCACGGCGTGCTCCTGCTGGCGACGTGCTCACCAGCGAGCTCCCGCAATAGCTCAGGCATCCAATGGAGGTGGGGAAAAGCCTCCCTGTGCCACGACAACTGCAATGGTGGAGTCAGGGCGATGGATGGTGCATTCTAAGTCACTGGTCACGGCAAACGGTAGCTCGAGCACAACTGGCATGCGGGAATGGCGTGGGTGCAGTGGCATTGGCCGCCTCTGTGGTGCGCATGGGCGTCACAATGCTCCAGCGGGCATGTTGGGTAGGTCGAGGGGTCCTCCAGGGCCTCCGGTGGCTTTGGCCTTAGCGGACGACCTTCCGATCATGTCGACAGTGTCGGTGTGGTGGCTATGGCCTCGGAGGGTGTCACAGTGGGGCGTGTAGGCTCCTACGGATCCATGTGGACGTGGCGAGCGTGTCCAGAGCTCAGGGTAGGACTTCCGGTTTCTAGGTGGCTGGTGGGGTCTTCCCGGCGGCCACGGTGACATAGTGACGACGGTGAGGTGCGCGGGTCACTATGGGCTCCTGCGGGGTGGTCACGGCGTGCGCGTGATTTACCCATGGCTTCAGCGAATGGAACGGGCGAATCAAGGAGGCGCCAGGTGCTCCCGGCAGTACTGGCCACGGTAGTCGGTGCTCGGACCGGTGGTCGGGTGCTCAGACTGGTGGTCGGGTGCTCGGACTGGTGGTCGGGTGCTCGGACTGGTGGTCGGGTGCTCGGACCAGTGGTCAGGTGCTCGGACTGGTGATCGGGTGCTCGGACTGGTGGTCGGGTGCTCGGACTAGTGGTCGGGTGCTCGGCTACGACACCCGGGGAACCTAGAGAGGCCTACAGCATCCAAGGGCTCGGGGATGGTCATGGTCAACGTGAGTGTGCTGTGCTGGTGTGCCTAGAGGCTGGGGATGGCCTTGGCCTACGCGCTCATAGTATGGAGCGCCATGGCTGGAGTAGCAAGGTCCAGTGGCGAGCAGGGAATGAACCGGGGCTCACCGTAGGTGTTGTGGAAGAAAGGATGGCGGTGCAGTGTTGAGTTGCGGCCGTGCAGCTCCAGAAGCAGTGCCATGCAGTGCCGATCCGCGATCGTGATGACGATGACAGCATCGCCCTCGGCTCCGGCGACTTCAGCAGCATGCGGGGGCTCCGATCCCCCTCTCACGATCTCCTTCTCGGCCCTCTACTCTTGATGTGGTGCGGCTGCTAGGCCACCAAGTGGTGGTGGAGGCTGAGGGGGAAGCTAGGGCGCCAGGCATGAGCAGCGTGTGGGCTGGCTTTATAGCTGAGCGCCATGCCTCCCAGGGCGGATGGCATCATGCGGTGGAGGCGGATGCATCGCATCAGACGGTGGTGTGGGGTTGCATGGGCGCGGCGCAAGGGGTCAGGGTCATGCCCCGGGCATGACCCCCTGGCCCGCCCCTGCCACAGCTGTCGGGCGCTGGTCGCGTAGGCGGTTGAGGCGTGGGTGAGGAAGATGACACTATAGATGGGGGTGCGGCTGACATGCGAGGTCCAGCGGCCAGTGGCTGCGAGCGAGGCAGACAGGTGCGCGGGCATGGGCGACGCGCTAGGCTAGCTCATGGGCTACGCACGCACACGCCGGTGCAAGGTGGGCGCGGTTGGGCTGGCTGGGCCACAAAGCCGAGCAGCCTGGGCTGCGAGGCCTTCTTCCTCGTTTCCTTTTTCTGTTTTTCATTTCATCTCTTTTGTTTGAATTCGAATTTGGTTCTAAAATTTGAATTCCAAATTGGTGCACCTATTTTATTGGAGTTGTTAAGCATGTCATAACTCAAATGGAAATCTAAATCACATTCAATGTATGCAACACTTATTTGTTAGAATTTAAATAAATGCAATTAACTAATGACATGCCATGCCTATGTGTTAACTTGGGTTGGGGTTAGACCTAATGCATTTCTTAGGTTGGGTTACTATACATGACACTCATCATCACATGGAAGTTTTCAAGAAAAATTTTGTAGTTGGTATTTTTAGTGTGTGGATTTTTGGGTTGTTACACTGACCCTATGCACTCCATAATCGAGGTCACTCAGGAGGATAGCCTTGGAACCATAGATCATGAAGAATGGCGTGTAGCCAGTTGCCCAGCTGGGGGTCGTTCTCAGGCTCTAGAGCACCACAGGAAGCTCTGCGACCCATTGTCTACCAAACTTGTTCAACTAGTTGAAGATCCTAGGCTTGAGGCCTTGTAGGACTATGCCATTCGAGTGCTCAACCAGCCTGTTCGTGCAGGGGTGCGCCACGGTGGCCCAATCGACACGGATGTGGTGTTCATCACAAAATCAGAGAAACTTTGTCCTAGTGAACTGCATGCTATTGTCTGTGATAATGGAGTTCAGGACTCCAAAGTGATGGATGATGTCAAGGAAGAACAACACGGCTTGCTCAAACTTGATCACGGAGATCGGTCGAGCCTCCATCCACTTTGTAAACTTGTCTACAGCGACAAGCAAGTGCGTGTAGCCCCCGGGTGCCCTGTTGAGAGGTCCGACCAGATCGAGCCCCTAGACCACAAATGACCACATGATGGGGATCATCTGGAGTGCTTGGGCCGGTAGGTGGGTCTATCGAGCATAGTATTGACACCCTTCATAGGTGCACACAATCTATTCAGCATCGGCTATTGCGGTCGGCTAGTAGAAGCCTTATCAGAACATGTTTTCGACTAGGGTCCTAGGCGTAGCATGGTGCTCGTAGATCCCACTATGGATATGACTCAGCAACTGCTTCCCTTGTTCGATGGGGATGCAACGCTGTAGGATTTTAGTGTGGCTTCGCCTATAGAGCTCACCCTCAATAACGACAAAGGACTTGGCGCGACGTGCGAGCCGCCGAGCCTCTATTTTGTCCATCAGAAGCACCTCATAGAGGAGGTAGTCAAGGTAAGGCATCCTCTAGTCCGCCAGAGGGTCAAGCTCTATCACTAGATCCTCGTCAAGCTCCATGACTTTGGGGTCGGATGGAGCCACTAGCTGGTTAGCCCCTGAGCCTAGGGTAGGCGGCCCATCACCAGTCTATTTTGGCTCCTTGTAGCGGACCGAGGGCTTGTATTGATCACTGGTGAAGACGCCCGTCGGCACCGGCTCTTGCCCGGACACCATTTTCGCTAGCGTGTTGGCCGCCTTGTTGAAACACCTCAGGATGTGATTGACCTCGAGACCGTTGAACTTGTCCTCTAGCTAGTGGACCTCACAGGAATATGCAGCCATCTTGGCGTTGTGGCAGCTTGATTCCTTCATGACTTGGGGTGGTTGGAGATGCCTTTGCCGGTGTCCTCGTCCCGCTTGGCCTTGCCTGTAGGGCGGTCAAAAATCACCCTAACCACCTCCTCGCCTGAGGCATGGCTGGTGGTGATGTTGAGGAGCTCCTTGGTGGTTCATGGGCCTTTACGTCCTAGCTTATGAACCAGGTACTTGCAGGTGGTCCTAGACATGAAAGCTCCCATGACGTCGGCATCGATGATGTTGGCCAGCTCATTGCAATGCCGAGCGAAGCACTGGATGTACCCACGAAGAGTTTCTCTGGACTTCTGTCTATAGTTTTTGAGATCCCATTGGTTCCCAGGACACACATGTGGCAGAACCACCCGAAATAACATGCTTACGGAGGTGCTCATCTTCCACCAAACACTAAGCAACCCAAAAGCAAGCTACAACAGGCGGTAACCATCGGGCACACCCCAAGGGAGAACCCGAAAGATCCACATTTTCCCCACGGATCCAATAATGAGAAGGAGTTACAATACTGATCCATTTCATACATCAGAGTTTCTTAAAAGTACATTATTACATTACCAAATGTCAGAGTGTGGAATAATAAACAGCGGAATTTAAAATAAACATCTAGCGATAAGAATGAGGTTCCATCTATGCCCACCAGAAGAATCCTCCACACAATGGTACTTCTCATGCATTACCTGCAACAGGGGTAA
This sequence comes from Miscanthus floridulus, assembly GCF_019320115.1. Taxonomy (NCBI): domain Eukaryota; kingdom Viridiplantae; phylum Streptophyta; class Magnoliopsida; order Poales; family Poaceae; genus Miscanthus; species Miscanthus floridulus. The sequence goes on from NC_089591.1 coordinate 41,533,042, forward strand.
ATAAACCCTAAGTACACAATGTACTCGTAAGACTTATCTGACTAGTGGGAATAATTTCCCTACTCCAAGGAATATGATAAGCTTTATGGTTTGCTGGTTTCTTTTGGCAAAAAGCAATACTAATAGGGTGTCCTTATGGTTATTATTATTAGCCATATTAAGTTATTATTTATCCAGTCTATATAAGCACCTATTCTACTTTCAAGCAAGAGTTGAGCAATCAGTTCCATTTCATCATCTTTAATCTTTCAGTTCTTACTACGATGCTAGAGTTAAGACAAGCCATACTGACTCGGTGATGATTCGCGAATCAATGTTTCTAGCTGGGTGCCTTGAAAACATACGCCCCGTTTGTACCCTAGGCACAAGTAGGACCAACCCATCACCCTCCTATCCTAGGTGTCTAGGTCTCCGTCCAAACTTGGACTCCAAGCCCCCACTCCTAAGTCATGGACTCAGTGCGGTACAAGGACCTCCACCATCCCCGCCTCCAATCAGTCGGTCTGGAAAGAGCTGGATCCTCGACAAGAGAGCAACAAGTCTTCCCTACACCCATACCCAAGTATGTGCTCGGAACAATAGATCTGTGACTTGCCTAGTGTCCGTTGCAATGATCGGTCCTTAATTGACACAGATAGGGAAAAAGTGTAACCAAGCTATGCCCTATTGGCCGTAGGACACAACCATTTACACCCACCAGTACCCAAACCATATCCCTACCCGATCACCATTGTATTTTCCACCATTTTATCATGAGTGATCATTTTTATCACCTATTTGCGAGTAACGGCAGGTTTCCTAAGCACAGCAACTACTCGACCTATACTAGTAGGACTCATGAGTAGATATATTTAAGAACATAGTTTCCATAAAATGCCTGTAACTTAAATACACATCATATATATATTAAGTGATCATAAAATAGGGGTTATGCACCGGGGCTTGCCTTGGGCAGGCAACGGGTCAGTAAGGTTAGCACCAAAAGGCTCTGGGGCTCCCACCTGCATGAGGATGTCCTCCTCATACTCCTCAATGACTTCCTCATAGTCCTATTCATCGACGGGCAGGAACTCTACCAACTCATGATCTACATGAAATGATGATGCAATATTTAGTAATATAACAACAACAACTCTTAAAATAAAAGTACATCTGTCTAACTACTAAGCTAGTGCTACCAACCAAGGTACTAAGTTATCTATTGTTACCAATAACAAGTATGAAGTATGGCATACGTTATTATAGCAACTACAGGTATTCTTACTCCAAATGTTGATTTACACTATATATGATGAAGCAAGGATAATAGCTACTCTATTTATCAACCTACTCTAGAGCTATAAAATTTACAGCAAGTACATAATAATCTAGTGAGCCTACTATAAAATTTTCATAGCTATAGCTATCACCAATTTACCACAAAAATTCCTACAACTATTAATCTACAAAATACTAAGCTTTTCTAATTGAAATTTATGAACCTACCATTGTCATAGCTAACTGTAATCTAAATACACTAACAGATGGATGGTATTTTTGTGAACCTAACCAAATTGGTTTCACTATTTTTGGACAACTACACAATTTACAACAATTTATCCAAGTTTAGTTAGAAATTCTATTGAATAAACGTTTGTAATTCACTGGATAATTGAAAAATGAATTCTACCGCGCGGCCCAACTCGCGACGTGGCTCGGCCCACCACAGCAACTTGTGTGCACGTGCCAATGCGGCCCACGCGACGACCCGTTCCCACAACAGCGGCCCAACGTGGGAGACCCACGCGCGAGCTGGCATTTTTGCAAACAAGTCCCCATTCTTTTTCCTATTTGCGAAGTTAACCCGAGCACTATTTGAAAGAGTCACTGGCTTCGCATCTAGGACCCTACCTCTATTTGAATTCACGCTTTACAAAGTCCCTGGCCGAACGAACAGGGGTCGTGGCCTTGCCGGCCAAACGCTGACGAGCATAGACCTCTTCGGCACCTTCCAGCACCCCTATGAGCCTCTACATGCCATGCACGATAGATTGAGGTAACAAACACCAAGAATGGTGCATTACACAGGCGTGGCCACACGCCGCGGTGGGGTCTGGCTACGGTAGCCCGACGTCGGTGAAACCACCTAACCGTACGCCTCTACTGCTACTTGATAACCATCTACAGGCTAAGAGTAACCACCTTGAAGCCCTAATTGAATCACCACTGTGCCCAACTAAGTTAGCCACAGGAACAGCATCTAAGCCAGCTTGCCGGCGGCTGCCAATGCGCTCCAGGCTACCTAGCCACTAATTGGCTCAACCGCCTATCCTAGGAGCAAGAGGGCCTCACTAGAGATGTGGCGGATGGGCTGGGTGAAGTCACGAGGAATGGCAACGGGCTGGCCACGTGCGTGAGGTTGCTCCGGTTCATGTCGGCCATGGTGAAGGCGTTCTCGGTGCCCTGCTGCTCTATCAGCAGAGCCACTGCACTGGCGAGGCGAATGAGTCAAGGAGACACAACCACCCTGTCTGATTGAGACAACAGAGCAATGAGCATCGCCCCATCTGAGCGCTCGCCTCGCCGGCCATGGCAGACCGCCGAGGGGAAAAATCTCCCCATTACCTCACCATAGGAAGGAAGCCCAGTGAGATGACTCCAATTAGAAGCTAACCACTCTAGCTCATAGTGTGCACGGTTAATTAGAAAGTTGTGGAGTATGTGAGGCCAAATTGCAGGGGTGACGCCTATGGACTTAAGGCAGCCGACGACTTAAATTGATGCCCCTCCCTTGTACCACCGCAACAGTGGCCAGTTAGGCACGATGCTATCATCCCACTCGGCCACCAAACATGCTCGGTAACACGGATGGGGCTAGCTCATTGGTTTGGCTTTGGCGTGGCTCGGCCGGCCGGTGACCTTCTAGGCGACGTGACAGGAACTTTTGGTGTGGCCTCGCGCGCAAGCGTGGGAACGAGGCAAGCAGGGCATGCCCACGCGCACGCATAGCTGACGTCAATAGGAGCAGTAGATGTGTGGCAGCGCCGGATGGCGCGTAGTGCGAGTGACATAACGTGATGGTGAGCAGCAGCCTCAGGCGGATGTGATGGGAATGGGCAGAACAGGCAGGTCTACAGGGCCCAGCGCACGCGTGTGCTGTGTGCTAGAGCGCGACAGCAGGAGGCCGTGGACGGCCGCACAGAGCCAAACACATAGTGTGAGCGCAGGCGCGACGGGCGGCCGACACGGCCACACTGAGAGTCGGGCAGCGACCGCACCCAAGCGCTGGCATTGCTCAACACATGACCTGCACGCTTTTTAAAGCTACTACAAAAACCAATTCGATGATCCGAAAGCCAAACTAGCCGTTCTATTGTCAAGCGGGTACATAGGGCTATCGAACTAAGCCAAGACACATTGCCATTTCTTAACCCGATCGTTCTACAAAAATTGCTGAACATGGTTTCGTCGACGCATTTTCAGACTTACGCAAAACAACTAAGCTTCAAACGGTTTTGCGTTGAATTCCTTTTTCCAAGCTACTTGATACACTAGCTAGCGAACCCCATCTTCGACCGCACGTATTTTATCATCGCCTACGAAGTTCGTACTATGAACTTTATCAAAGTTTTGCATAAGCGTTCTATAGCATTTTTGTTCGATAAAAATTCACTTAGAATACTAAATGATATAAAGTGACATAAAATGTAACATTTGTTTCTTGTTTTAGATGAACGTTTCAAGTGACGCACGTTGATTTATACCCTATATTACACCCATGTACAAACAAGTATGATGCTCATGCAGTGTTTTAGCAAGAACTGTACAATGTAACACCGAGGGTGTTATAGCACATATGTGCCCTAGAAGTTTCCCACAAAGATTTCTTTTAGGTCTGCCCAACTTTGGATTCGGTTGGGCAGAAGGTGTTCCAACCACATTCGCTCTAAATTGGCCAAGAATAATGGAAGGATGCAGATAATAAAATTGTCACTATCCGCTCCACCGGCTTGGCAAGCAAGCCGATAATCCTCGAGCCATAGTCCAAGGTTTATTTCCCTACAGTATTTCAGGATGTTGGTCGGTCATTGGTACCGCAGTGGGAAGACAGCTTTGAGGATGTGTCGGCCAAAGGCCTGAGGTCCTGGCAAGTCGGGGCTTGGGCTTCGGTCCTTGCCGCTGTTGTAGCATCTGCCATGATGAGGGTGGTAGCCACAGCTAACCTCCTCCCTCTCATTGCCATGGGTACGTCTACGAGCATCTAGGGTGTCACGCGTGTCATGGTGGAGGCCAAGACGCTCATACACCAGGACCTCAGCGCGCAGCCTGTTGCCACACTACGCCTAGTGTACTGACATGTCCTTGTCAAGTCACTCTAAGGGCGTGCGCTGGCTGGCGTCGAGCTCCCATCATCAGGACAGTGAGTTCTCAGCTTGCTATGCCCCCACATGCTTGAGTAGCGTGCGAATCTCACGATGGGCCCAACAATCCTCGGGTGTCGCAAACTCTGAAAGCCCCCAGAGTAAGGCAGCCGCGACAGCGACGTTCTAGCTTGCCTAGGTGAAGTGTGGGAGGGCTTCGTCATCCTCGATGATCCTCGGGTTCATGTCGTGGGCCACGGCACATGCACACCCACCATCTCTGTGGTGCTTGAGCTCCACACATTCTTGCTCAAGCTAGAGTCATGCTTCTTCAAGCTCTTGGTGCTGTGCCCTCAGCTGCTCTACCCATAGGCAAGGCAGGGCCCCTATATCCCTCTCGATCTTGTCGATGAGGTTGTCTGTTAGGGTAGCCCCTTCCTTGTGGATGCTTTTGATGTATCCCTCAGGGGTACCTGCCATGAAACATTCTCGTGAGGGGTGATGGCTCCCCCTGCTAGAGTTAGAGTTGGGGGTGACTTCGATTCTCCCGCGAGGAGGTCGTGGAAAGATTCCATGATGTATTCGGTCATCCCCATGAACTCGTCGTTCGTAGGGGATGGGGTCATGCGCTACGCCACAAGGTGTCCAACAGTCTCTATGGCGTTGCAAAGACCGGACGGGAGCACTATCGGGGCACTCCGAATGAGGTATTCCGGGGAGAGCGGTTCTCCTCCGGCAAGCTACATCATGACATTGGCGAACGAGAAGGTGAGGCACCGCAGGTCATTCTGGCACAGTCAGGGTCCCAGGAGGGAATCGAGCTAGCGCTCTAGCCTCCCATAATTGAAGCTGAGGAGCTGGTCGCTCCTGGGGGCGCGGGCCTCCGGCGTATGCAGCTATAGCTCCTCAAGCGCCTCGGTGATCGCATCGAGGCTGGCAGAGTGGAGAGGCTGGATGGTGGCGGGAATTTGAGCCAACTCTCCCTCCGTCATAATGATGAAGTCTAGGTTCCCAAAGCACACGTGCACGCCCAGGACCTAGTTGATGCCATGACTAGCCATCCGAGGCCTGATGTGGACATCGAGACGCATAAAAAGCCCCTACCTAGCATGCCAATTGTTGATGTTTTTGGACCACCGACGAGTAAATTTATATTTGCACGTTTGGCTCGGATGGTGTGCTTGGAGGACACAAGGATTTATACTAGTTTGGGCGGAACGTCCCTACGTCTAGTTCGCTGTTGCTCGTGTTACCGGCACTTAATTTGCAGTAGGGGTTAAAAACAGGCGAGAGAAGGAAAGGATTCCAAGTCTCTAGTGGAATGAGTGAATGGGTGCTGAGAGCTTGATTACCGCTCAGCCATGTGCTCATGTCGTGCTCTTGTGTTTTTTATCCTTTGTCCCCCTTCATGGGGTGCCCTGCTTCCCCTTTTATAGGCGAAGGGAAAGCGTGGGTTACAGTGGAGGAAAAGGAGAAGAACGAGAGAGAGACGAAGACTTCCAAGGTCGTCGGGTCCATCTTCTCCTTCATGCGGGCCCCATTGATCCTATAGATGTCAACAGGGATAGCTCCACGTCATGGCCCTATTCGTCACTAGCGCCATGCGCATGCGTCATCTGCCAGTCATGGCGTTGCACTCCGTCCCGGCGGACGTCATGGTGAACTAACGCGCCTGTCAGTATCTGTACGAGGGTTACGTAGAACAACACCAGCACGTCTGACACTGTTTCTTGATGTGAATCCCCAGGTATGGCCTATCATGACCATGGGTTACATCGAGGCATGCCAGTCTCTTCTATGGTGTTAGAGTTTTGACCCAAGCCCATACGCTTGGACCTGGAGTGGTTGGCGGTGGTATGGGTCCCCGTCGGATGAGACAGAAACCATGTCCTTGGGATCAGATGAGACGGAGCCTGTACCCAAGGGGTCGGGCAAGACGGAGCCCGTGGCATTGGGCGAGATGAAAACCGTGTCCTTGGGGTCAGACGAGACGGAGCCCGCACCCAATGGGTAGGGCGAGACGGAGCCCGCAGCCTCAGGCGAGTCGGAGCCCGTACCCAAGGGGTCGGACGAGACAGAGCCTGTGGCCTTGGGCAAGACGGAGCCTACACCCAAGGGGTCGGGCGAGATGAAGCCTGCACCCAAGGGGTCGGGCAAGACGGAGCCCGCGGCCTTAGGCAAGAGGGAGCCCGCACCCAAGGGGTCGGACGAGACAGAGCCCATAGCCTTGGGCGAGACAGAGCCCGCATCCAAGGGGTCGGGCGAGATGGAGCCCGCAGCCTTGGGTGAGACAGAACCCTCGTCCTTGGGATCGGGCGAGACGGAGCCCGCACCCAAGGGGTCGGGCGAGATGGAGCCCGTAGCCTTGGGGTCGGGCGAGGCCTTTCAATACGTCTTGATCCATCCGGGGAAGTCAGCGTGGGCGCTAACTTCCTTGCTTTGTGTATTCTTAATATCGATACCTGATAGATATGTATGTATGTATGTATGTATGTATGTATGTATGTATGTATGTATGTATGTATGTATGTATGTATGTATGTATGTACTTCTATCAAAAGAATTAAAATAATAGCAGCACCTACGTCTATCAAAAGAATTAATACAAAAATATATTATATAACTAATGTAATAGTGCTTATTGTGTTTCACGAACATTACTGCTGTTTTATATGATTAAGTCAAAGTTTAACCTGTTTAATTCTCGAAAAATAAGATTATATAGTTTTTTGGACAGAGAGAATATCTCTAGCTAGATTAAACAACGGAGAAAATGATATGAACTCGCATGCCCCCAACGATGTGTACGTTTGGAACTTTATTTTATTTTTATATAAATTTAGCGAACCTATTCAAACCATGGGCGACCCCAAGACATGTATTTTTTTATCTGCCTAAGACTATCTCCAACAATATGACTGAAAATAGGAGACATATTCGTGACATGCGTCGCCCCGAGATAAAAAGGTCACGGACCTAAAAGCTTCCTTCTCTAACAAGGAACGCAAAAGAAACAGTTTTGTTCGCGCGCAGTCCATGAAAATTTCACGGGAAACGGAGGGAGGGTATCGTGCGTTGCGGGCTTGGCTCCATGGCGGGATTATCTCGCCGCCCCAGCTGCGTGTGAGAAGGGAGTCAAACTGGCAGCGAAGTAGCCGGTAGAATCCCTGCGGAAGCGGCGCGGCGGAGGCGGAGGCGGAGCGGCGTCCCTGGGAGCTCAACTGCCTTGGGACCAAATCATCTGTCGTTGCTGCCTGGGAGCTCGACTGACTCGAACGAAATCGGAGGCATCAGTCTCGCCTTCCTCGCGAGATCGAGGTCCGCCCTGCTCCGGAGCAGGCGAGCCAGGCGGCGGTGCTGCTCGTGGGTTTGCTGCTAGGGATGGAGTCGAGATCCATCCGGATTTGACATTTGAGTTCCTCTGCTTTGCTGGTAAGCCAACCCTAACCTGCTTGGATGGAATCATTCTAGTAATGAGTTCAGCTGTACGCGATCTTATTTTTGATACATGCTGTGAGCAACGACCAACCGGGTCCAAATCATACTTCCTTTCCGTCACCTGATCCTGTTGTTGCCGCCTGGCGGAGTGGAGTAGCAATCTAATCCATTTATCCAAGGGTTTGCCTGATAGGATTGGGTTATCCTTCCTCTCTAGATCGCGCGACATCGACCTCAGTTGAAGCCCATGGGAATGTTTCAGTTTTTTCTTCACAAAACTGGTTAGCTTATCCTTGTGAATTGTCAGGTTCTAATTTATTCACCACTGCATCCCAGCAAGGTTCAGGCAAAGTCGGGAGGTGGAAATTATTTTTTTGTCAACCCAAAAGTATGCTTCTTGTTCTGCTTTTTTAGCCCTGTTTGCCTCCCTGAATCTTATCCATGATAATGTTACAATACACTTGTATTCATGAGTTTGGCCTAGGTAAAATCTGCAACACCACATAGTGTACAGACAACTCTAGCTGTTTGATCAAATATGCATCTCTCTCTGTTTGTGTTTGGTCTTGATGATCGTGTATCTTCATTTTTGCAAGCCCAGGGAGAATCAAGTAAAATTGCCACATTTGATTGCACAATCACAAAGTAGCAACTCTGACAACAGCACAACACTTTCCTGGTGCTTGAAAACTCCAGGAGCTATTGATTTTGGAGTTTGGACACAGCATTGCCAGCAACATTGCAATCTCTGCTGCTGCATCAGGTTGCTACTAAATTTACCTGACCATGTTTTCCTGGTTGTTTCGTTTACCTATTTTGGGGGTGCACAGATTATTTTGCACTAGACACTGACCAATGTCGTGTTTGTGTGCTACAGCTATCTCGGATTGACGTTGCACTTCTATAGTTATTCTAGGGTATCAAATCCCTCTCAATCTCCTCCAATCCATTTGGATGGAGAGTAAAACGAACGAGCCCTTAATTTGTGGCCAATTTGTCCCTAAATCAGCTTGGCTTTAGACCTGGACTGCAGTTGCGTTGCCATGGCTTGGACTTATGTCAAAATTTCAATGTTCGGGACAGCTGCAGCCTACTCCAGGGACGATGAGATCATGGTTGCGGTGGCCGTCCTCACCCAAACGCCACAAAAGCGCCCTTGGGGAGGTTCAGTGCCAGGCCACAAGACTTACAAGCATGATCGAATTGCAGCAGACCGGCAACTAAATCAGGACTACTTTGTTGAACGTCCACTTTACAATGAGGAACATTTTAGAAGGAGGTACAATCTTTAGCCTAGTTTCCATTTGCATGACACATTGAATTAATTTGATAAACAATTCTGATTTTGTGCTGTAGGTTCCGCATGAGACGGGAATTGTTCCTTCGGATAGTGAATGAGGTCACTGCCAAGAATACCTTCTTCAAACAGAGGAGAAATGTTGCTGGGCAGTTAGGATTCTCTGCTCTTCACAAGTGCACGGTGGCTGTAAAGATGCTAGCATATGGAGGCCCAGCTGATGAGTTGGATGATCATTTGAAAATGGGAGAGTACTGTCTTGGAGACCCTGACGGAATTTGTTATGATTGTGATAGAGGTGTTCGGCAAAGAATTTCTTTGTCCTCCCAGAAGTGAGGAGATAGAGCACATATTAAGCATCAATTTGGCTAGAGGTTTCCCGGGAATGATAGGCAGCATCGATTGCATGCACTGGGAATGGTCTAACTGTCCGACTAGTTGGCAAGGCATGTACAGAGGGCACAAAGGCAAGCCAACTCTAATACTTGAGGCGGTGGTGACCGAGGATCTTCGGATTTAGCATGCTTACTTTGGTTTACCAGGGTCTCACAATGACATTAATGTTTTGCATCGTTCCAATGTTTTTGATGATTTGGCTAACGGGAGGGCACCCTCTGTTGAGTTCCATGTCAATGACAACATATATTCCCTTGGATACTACCTAGCAGATGGCATCTATCCCGATTGGGCTACACTAGTGAAAAGCATTCCTTTGCCAGTTAGCAACAAGCAAAAGGTATTTTCAGAGCAACAGGAGTCATGTCGAAAGGACGTGGAGAGAGCTTTTGGTGTCATACAGGCTAAGTGGAAAATCTTGCATAGGCCAGCTCGTTTATGGAATCAAAAGTACTTAATTCCATTATGCGTGCTTGTGTCATACTTCACAACATGGTAGTTGAAGATGAGTGCGGGGTTCAGCTACCTAATATCCACCCATCAGAATGGCCTAGAGTGGCTGACCCACCAATTAACCAGGATAGAGAAATCCCGGGAATTGAGAAACTTGTTGATGCTCAAAACATCATTTAGGATAGAGAGACAGCAGCTCAGCTTCAAAACGACCTGATGGAACACATGTGGATGCTTTACGGCCAATGCTCTAGTCCTTTTGGTCCTAATAACAGGAACTAAAGTATTTACCTATAGGTTTAGTTTTTTTTGGTGCCGTCTCTGTATGTAGCTGTAGGTTTAGCTGCTGGCAGCCTACTGATAAGGCCTTTGTATTTTGTTGGCAGCCGACACATGTAGATATTTTGTTGCTTGTTGATAAGAAATATATGATATATGTATTGGAATTCTCTTTATGATATATGTATTGGAATTCTCTTGGAGTTCTGTAATTATTTCAGTGGCGTGCATGTCCACTGGACCTAGTGCAGAGAGTATAGAATGCAAAACTGTGAGATGAAAGAAGCAAGTGGAATTTAGAGTAGTCAAAGAATACTTACTCTATCACTATCTGACAATGCACTTGTTTAAGTTCAAAAAGTGTACAAAAGAAATGCACCAGTTATTGTACAAAAGAAAAAAAAACTATATTTTTAGAATTCCAACATGACAATGCACTTGTTTAAGTTCAAAAACCGTAGTGCACACCATTAGTAGAGAAGATCCATGTGGCTGGCAATATGTTGCAGGTGCTTTTTGAGAGACCAGATCAGATAAATTTAGGGAACTCAGCTGCATCCTGATGGCCTTTTTTCAGGGGCAATGGAACACAGAATATATATTCAGTTCAATGTGGCGTTGGATGGTACACAAATACCATATCTGAAAGTTTTGAAACTGACATTGTCAGTTCCTGCTTGCAAGCATCTATCCTAGCAGTCTTTCCACATGCTTTCTAAGAATGAACTAGTAATGTTATATGAAACCTGAAGGAATCAAACTCATGCATACAACATTCAGATATTGCAAACAGGACTTAAAGATTCCTGAAGAAATTCAACCACGTACAAAGCAAAACTCATGTGCCAGTATTACAGGCTAGATTTTTCCAACTAGATAAAAGCAATAATCCAAAACATAAACTGGAATATGGTTCATGATCCATGATCATGATAAATTTGGTAACATCAACCAAACTAACATTAAAAATTTTATACTAGGCAACCGAGCTGAACCATCATGATGGCCTTTTTTCAGGAGGGAATGGAACACAGTATATATTCAGTTCAATGTGGCATTGGATGGTACACAATGCCGTATCTGAAAGTTTTGAGACTGAAATTGTCAGTTCCTGCTTGCAAGAGTCTATCCTGGCAGCCTGTTCAGATGGTTTCTTCTAAAAATGAACTAGTAATGTTATGAAACCTGAAGAAATCAAACTCATGCATCCAAAATTCAGATATTGCAAACAGGAAGATTTTCATTCACAGCCAGTGCTTACCAAAAGATCAAAACAAAAGGTAGGTAACTGACATGTCTTTTCCAACATAGGAAATGAGTAGCCCTGCCTGCCATCAGTCAGGTAATGTAGACTCTTTAATTCATATTACAATCTCAGAGCGTCTGCCTATTTGGTATTTCAGGAATATATCAGTACAACACTACAGACAGGTAAAATCAGATTGCCTATACACAGCAGTTCACAACACTACAGATAATACATCAGTCAATAGATAATAGAAAAGTTGCACACGATACATTTATTCAACTCTAGTTCAACTGAAGTTTAACACATGCTCCTTAGTCTTCATTGTTCGAGGGGCTGATGAATCCTCTACGCTCCATGATTTGCCGCTGCATGCCAAGATAATAGTTTTTCAGATAAAGGGGACCTTCTCAATGTCAACCGACATAATACTAGACTCAGCTGATATCAGGTGATCCTCTGACTCCTTCTCTCTAATCGCATTTTCCTTCTTTTTCTGCTGCACACTCATCTTCATATGCTTCTTCTGAAGGTTGAAAAGATCCCTTTGAATTTTAATTTTTTTCATCCTTCCTACTAAGGATTTCAGTTATTTGCTGGTCTTGCTTATGTTTGGTCTTCTCTGATTTCTCCTGCAACCATTGGAGGACTTCAACAGCCATACTAGATGACGATGTCTCTGGGAAGCTCTTTGATCTACGCCTCTTCGCACTATCCCTACCCTTAGGACGTGATGTGTCTATATTCTCATTCCTAGATTCTACATGGCCAGCCACAATATGGCCTTGAGTTGGAGGAGATGACATTCCATCCGGTGATGTACAGTTGTTTAACTCAAGAAACTTATTGTTTCATTTGGCCTCATTGCGAAGTTTTTTCTAGCAATGCATGATGGTAAAAGGTTCTGTCATGTCATACATTTGTACAGCATCATCAATCTACACATATGAATATAGACTAAACTGATTCAAAAATAAACATTTGGAAATTAGAGAGATGGAGGACAACATGAGTCGAAGTATACCCGATCCTGCTCATTTTTTCCGCTCTCATTCAGCCTATCAATAGCTTCTTTGTGCCCACAGAACTTGTTCATCACTTTTCTGAATCAATGCCCACCTATGCTGAATCGCAATCTGGCTACGGTTGGACCCTTCAGGCTTATGCTCATTGAAATAATCATGCATCCTCTTGTAATAACCACCTGAAGTCTGGTTCACACCTGCATGTTATGCCACCATGTTATTTGGGCATCAAAGGGTCAAAGATTTCTTAAAAGACGTTGCAAACTATTACTAGTAATAGGGTCTTTGCTAATATTCAGAAATGCCAAACACACCACCAAGTCCTCCTCTTTGGTGAATGCAGTTCCTCTCTTGGACACGTTTTTCTTCTTTGCGGCCCTCTGTGATTTCAATGATGGAGGGTCCTGAGAGCCATGGGTGTTGTCAATGGAGAACCCCTGACTAAGTTGCCCATTCATATGTGGGCAGGACATCTGGGAAGAGCCATGCATGTTGAACTAGTGATGAAAAGAACGGTTAATCATTGATGTATTGATATGTAAATAGAACAAACCATCATGCATGGCTACAATAAACCTGGGGGTTTGGAGGAACATCCAAAGTTTGCAAAGCAGCAGAATAACCAAAAGCCCACTGATCTGCCCCAAAGATTTCTCCAGATTCGCCAACGCGACTACTTGTGCCACTAAAAATGTTATCCATCGTCCTAGTTCAAAGAGATTCAATAATGATGATGCACAACAAGAAGCAAAAGAATATATCAGCACAGACGATGCATTTGGTTCTTCCATCCATAGGCAATTTGGTCCCTATCTAAAACCACCAGCAACATATATGCCACGGGGAAGTAGTCAACAAGACAAGTCTTCTACTGTATTTAAATCCCAATTGTCTCATATGTTAGCTAATAATCCACCATAAAATAGAGTTGTGCTATGATAAAATGAAGGCCTAATACGAGAAGTCTAGTCTAGAGTTTATGTTTCACTAAAATGCAACTAAGAACACCCAAAAAAAGGTGGACAACGAAATAAAACCGGAATGCAATACACACAATTGCTAAGTTCATGGTGAAATCATAAGATGAGGAAATCATAAAAAATAGCTTTGAACCTGTAGGAAAGATGGATTGATAGAAAAATATGTAAACAAACGGCGGCATAGAAAAATGGCAGAGACAAGTGTCGGTGTTTTGGACTGGGGGATCCTCAACCAACTAGTAAATTTGTACTACATATTCCTGATCCCGGATGGTGATGCAAAGAGACACAAGGCTTATACTGGTTCAGGCAATCGGTGCCCTACATCCAGTCTGAGAGATCGATCTTGTATTCCTTGCACCGAAGTGCTTGTAGTAGGAGGTTATAAGCTGGGTGAGAGAGGGAGCTAGTCCCAAGTCTCGGCGTGGAGTGATACGGGCTGCTTGAGATGTTGCTCTTAGGCCGCGGGGGCATATGTGTGTTACAGGGTGTTGTTTTTTGTGTGTCCGTGTGTTCCCCCCCTAGAAATGGCCCAAGTCCTTTTCTTTTATAGTTGAAGGGAGGACAAGGGTAGTACATGTGCTAACTATATGGCGTCGTGCGAATGGAGGCGGCGTGTCCAAGCCCTGTAGCCTATTCCTGTGGCGGCGTGGTCGTCGGAGTGGTCCGTCCTTGAAGCGCTGGGGCGACGTGCTGGTCACATCCGATCCTGTGCGTCATGGGAGCTCCAGGGCTACCTCGAAGTGGGCGCGGCGGTCAGCGTGCGGGTTGCTGTGGGTTGACTGCGCGCGAGGCTGAGGCTCGGTTGGTGCCGAGGCCAAACCATGGTGGGGGTCCCAGCAGACGTGAATCTCAAGATGGCCAAGGCCCTGACGTAGAGTGCCAAGGCTTAGAGAGAGCGGTCGATCTAGTACGCTGGTTCGGAGGCGATGATGACCCGAGCCAGACTTCCCATGCCGCATTGTCTTTGGGGCGGGTGTTATGGGGCACAGCATAGCGCCGGCGCTGATCGTGGGCACAGCACCAGAACACAGTGGCCGGTAATCCCCGCCACGCCTTGTCTTAGCCGATATGGTGTTGATGCGACTCCTTGTCCCGTCGGCCACTCCGTGGTGTCGAGCCATCGTCCGGCTGAGATTGCGGGAGTGGTTGACGCATTAATAGGACATGACATGCTGTCGGGAAGACTGGTCGAGGTGGGAGCGACGGGTTATTGACAAGCCAGCCTCAGGCGATACGGAGAATAGCTATCTCATTCGAGGCTGTACGCACGGGGCCTTGGGCGAGACAAAGATTGGGCTCCTTGCCGAGGCCTCCCGTGAGAGGCCTCACGTGAGGCGGAGATTTTGTCAGGGTGTCGAGACCTCCCGTGCGAGGCCTCAGGCGAGGCGAAGAGCTGGTGGGCTCGGACGGGGTTGGTGGTGAACCCATGGCTTACCTTCTAGCTTTGTTGTTGATGGGATTTAAGTGACTCTTTTGGTGTACGCTCGGGGTACCCCATTTTATGGTGCCCGACAGTAGCCCCCGAGGCTTAGGGGGAGTGTGTGCATTCTCCCTGAGGGTTTGTCGAGACTTGGCTTGCAGCCGCTCCTATAGGGATTGCGTTTCGCTTCTTGAGGTTTCGGTGGGTGCGCGCGAGCGCACCCGCTGGGTGTAGCCCCCGAGGCCCTGGAGGAGTGGATTTCACTCCTCTAGGGGCTTTTTTCATATTTGAGTGAGGAGTTTTTATCGTATTTGCCGAGCCCACAAGTGTGAGTTCGGGTCACAGGGTTTCGGCAAAGTCGCAAGGAGAGCCCCCGAGCCTCTGCACGAAGCAAGAGGGCGATCAGGGGTACCCCTAACTTTTTGTGTGACCCTCATGCTTCCTTTTCGCTCAGAAGGAGGGGTGGAATGTGCCAGGCTACTCTTGGTGGGCACGAGTGATGGCACTTCCGGTGAGCTGTTACCGGGTAAGTCCGAGTGGAGGTCCGTGCCTCATTCGCTAGGGGACGGCTAGTGGTCCAGCGACGTACTCCAAGAGTACCGGAGGGTTTCTCTAGTGGGTGTCGAGGCCATTTGCTGGGCCCAGTGGCTCGGTGCCTCCCTACAATGGGATCCCATTCGAAGACCTCCCTGCCGGTCTCGGACACGACTTAGGACGCCCCAAGCAATCATTTGCTCGGGCCTTGGCCATACATGGGCTCACCCATAGTCGTCCCAGACTTTGTTGCCCTGGGGTGGCTGTCGAAACCCTAGGGGGCCCAGCCTTCGAACCCCTAGACCATAACGGGCTCGATGCCCTTTATTGTGTTTGTAACGAGACTTCTAGCGTGGGCTTAGGTCGTTTGTCTTTGTCTTGGGTCCCCCTGGCTTTTCTGTTCGGCCCTCACATATCCTTTTTGTTCAGACAGAGGGGTTGTTTGCCGAGCCCATTCGGGTGCGAGCCTGGGCCGCTGGGTCTCAGCAAGGTTGCAGAAAGTGCCCCTAGCCTCTACACGAAGCGAGAGAGCCGTCGGGAGTTCCCCTGGCTTTTTGTACACCCCTCGCACATGAGGGTTTGTTTGCCGAGGCCCCCTTGGGTGCGAGCCTAGGTCGTGGGGTCTTGGCATATCTGTAGGAAGGGCTCCCTAGCCTCTGCATGGAGCTAGATGGCCATCAGGAGCTCCCCTAGCTTTTTGTACGACCCTCGTGCTTCATTTTCGCTCGAAAGGAGGGGTTGTTTTGCCGAGCCCCCTCGAGTGCGAGCCGGGGTTGCTAGGTCTCGGCAAGGTTGCAGGAAGAGCCCCTTAGCCTCTGCATGGAGCAAGAGGTCCATCAGGGGTTCCCCTGGCTTTTCATACGACCCTCACGCTTCCTTTTCGCTCGGAAGGAGGGGTGGAATGTGCCAGGCTACTCTCGGTGGGCACGAGTAGTGGCACTTCCGGTGAGCTGTTATTGGGTAAGTCCAAGTGGAGGCCTATGCCCCATTCGCTAGGGGACGGCTAGTGGTCCAGAGACGCACTCCAAGAGTACCGAAGGGTTTCTCTAGTGGGTGCCAAGGCCGTTCGCTGGGCCTCGGTGGCTCGGTGCCTCCCTACGGTGGGATCCCATTCAAAGACCTCCCTATCGGTCTTGGACACGACTTAGGGCATCCCAAGCATTTCACTTGCTTGGGCCTTGGCCCCGAGTGGGCTCACCCACGGTCGTCCCTGACTCTGTTGCCCTGGCGCAGCTATCGAAACCCCTAGGGGCCTAGCCTTCAAACCCCTGGACCGTAATAGGCTCGGCACCCGGTTCCTTCATCTGAAAGGGATAGGGCGGGGGGAATATCTTCCCCATCGGCTCGGCAACGGCTGGCGCGCCTTTTGAGGCAATTTTCTAGGAGACGGAACGACGCCTGCTGCCGCAGTGGTTGGGCGCGACGTGGTGTCAGCGGATGGGACGTAACTGTTCTCGCAATTAATGAGGAAAAGGTGGGCACGTGGGCGGTAAAATCGGATCGGGGTTAACCGCGCCGGATCCGGGGGAAACTTCCCCGATTTCATCACCCGTCCATTTCACCTTTGCCCTGCATAAATATGCAACGAGCCTCGCCCCTCCCTACCTTACCTTGCCTATGTTAGCTCTGCCCCCATCGAGCCATCGCTAGAGCAGTAGGCACTGGGAAGAAGAAGGGAGAAGGGCAAGCTAGGGAGAGAGAGAGAGAGAGAGAGACAAACTCACCACCGCATTCGAACCCTCCACCGCACTCATGGCTGGCGACATCGTTGTCATCGAGGCGGACCCTTGGGATCCATCTGACATCACCGTGGAGATGCTTCAGCTGCTCGTCGATGGCGGACTCCTTCATCCGGTGACAGACCCTAGTAGGCTAGAGTGGATCGCTCCGTCAGGTGAGCCGGAGCCAAGGCCTCACGACGGTTACGTCGTGAGCTTCGTCTCCTTTCACAAGCACGGCCTCAGCGTTCTAGTGGACCAGTTCATGTGGGCACTCCCGCACTATTATGGCATGGAGCTCCACAACTTCAACCCCAACTCCATCGCGCAGGTGGCCATCTTCGTCGCTGTCTGTGAGGGGTACTTGGGGATTGCTCCCCATTGGGAGTTGTGGCTCCATCATCTCTTCCGGGCGGGGCATACCACTAAGCTGATGGGCATGTTGGGCATCAGGAAGGCGGTGAGGGCCAGCGACTACACTCTCCAAGTGCGTCAGGGCCGCCAGCACCTCTACATCCTGGCCCAACTTGCATCATCCAATCATCGATGGTACACGAGCTGGTTCTATCACCGCAACGACGACGGTAGACTTCCCCCCTACACTGGGTGGATTGTGGGGAGCTGCCCGAAGAGGTGGAAGTATGGCATCCTGAGGGAGGATTAGCCCAAGCTGCAGCCGCTTCTAGAGGGGCTGGAGAGGCTACAGGGCTGTGGCCTTACTGTGGCCATGGTCGTGGCTGGCTTCCACCGCCGGAGGGTGCTACCGCTGATGGCTCGGCGGCGGCGCCTATTTGAGATGAGGCCAAGTGAGTCAAATGAGGGCATCCAGATGTCCTCCTCTGCCCTTTCCGATGAGGAAATTCTTCACCGGGTGGGGGAGACGGTGGAGGCAAAGCTGAGGGGCGGCAACCTAACCCCCATCGCGATGCGCCCGTCGTGGGGGTTCCTCTCGCTGGTAAGTCATGCGCCGCTGTAGCCCCCGAGCCTTCTCTGTTTCTCCTTACTTCTCATTCCCTTATGCGCGTTTGCCATTCCTGCAGGGGATGAGGGACGTGTGCGCCTCTCCGCCACCTATTCCTGAGTACGCGAGGCGGCGGGCGATCAACCGGGCGCATGCCGAGGAGCAGAAAAAGCAGAAGGACGCCAAGGCGGCAAAGCGCACGAAGAAGATCCTTGCGTGCGAGGAACTAGATAAGCACCGCCGCCAGCAAAGGAAGGATGTCCTCCCATTGGAGGAGTCCCTATCGCCGTCGATATCGATGGATGCCTTGGACGGGGATGACGAGGGCGAGATGGGGCGGGGTCCCCTGGACCATCTCCCTGACATAGGGGAGACGGTGCCCGGGGCATGGGCCAGCAGCTCGGCGCTCCCTGGAGGAGGAGGAGGAGGAGCTGCCCCGAGGTCTGCGGTTGCTCACCTCAGGGCTGAGGTCGACATGCCCGAGGAGCGGGCGTTGGGCCAGCATGCCGTTGGCCTAGTGGGCTCGGCAATAGCGGTGGAGCAGGTGGCAGCGGGGGCGATGCAACTGCCCCCGCCGAGGACCAAGGGGGCGTCGGGGTCCATCGAGGACCAACTGGCACCGATGAACACGGAGGCCGTGCCTCTACCGCCACCACCACCTACACAGACAAGGGTCACCGTGCTGAAGCGGTTGCAGCCCCGCTCGAGGTAGGTGTATTTTTTGTGGAGCCGTAGCGCTTTTCATTCGTTCTTTTGTCTTGCGCTGACCTTGTAAACATTTTGTCCTTAGCCGAAAGTGGCCTATGGAGGTGCCTACCTTGGTGCCCCTAAAAGCGCTCAAGGTTAACCCTAGCTCCTCCACCACTAGGTGGCGGAGGCGTAAGCCACCCTACAACATGGCGCGGCGTCGGCGAGGGACAACCCGAAGGAGCTAGCCACCCAAGGAGGGGCTACCGAGGTGGCCCTAATGCAGGTGGGGGAGGGAGCGCCTCCGCCCCATGATGGCGAGGCCCGTGGGTCGGATGCGGCCAAGGTTCCCTTGGCCGCAGAGACTACCAGGATCGAGGTCCCTAGGGTTTCATAGGCCGGGACGATAGAGGCCACGGCGCCCAGGAACATCGAGGCCGCTGCGGCGGGCACCGGAGCCCTCACGACCACCAAGGCCACGATGGCGGAGGCCGGAGCCCCTAGGGCCACCGAGGCCACGATGGCGGAGGTTGGAGCCCCCGGGATCACCGAGGCCGTGATGGCGGAGGCCGGAGCCCCCGGGACCACCGAGGCTGTCGTGATCGCGGTGAGGCTGTCGGCCCAGGAAGTGGAGATGAAGGCGGCGGAGGCCTCGGTGGCGCCCTTGGTTCAAGGCCCGCCGTTGTTGCGGGAAAGCGCCCAGGAGGTGGAGGTCCTTCCGATCTCCTCCGATGATACTTCTCAGGCGCAGGAGATGGCCGACGCTGAGGTGGCCGATGTTGTGGAATAGCCGGTTCCAACCCCAGGCGAGGGGAGCTCGGCCCTCGTGCGAGTATGACCCGAGCCCCGTGGGTGGGATCACCCGCGTGTCCTGTGGCAGAGCTAGGACAACCCTGAGGCGGAGCCTCTGTTTGCTCTCGAGGATGCGGCCGAGGGTGGTCGCTGGGACATGTTCGAGTAGTACTGCCAGCTGGTGGAGCGGTCACTACGGACAGCGCTGTCCATGGTGGCCAACGATCTGCCCAGAGTTGCCCAGGTTCATGCTTTCTTTTTCACATGCGGTGGTCTTTTTCCAAGTTTTCTTTGTAGGGATTGACCCCTGTTTTGTTTCCCCAAGGAGCTCGAGACCCGGTCCCTTGGGAAGTCGGTCTTTCTCCAGCGGGAGAGGGACATCTAGGACCAGCTTCAGCGATAGAAGGGCCTTCTTGCAGGCGCCAACGAGCTCCTGTCGGCGTGGAGCACAGAGGTGGAGGACCTCCGCCTTCGTTGTGCTGACGCGAAGGTCAAGGCGGCCATGGCTTAGGAGCAGCTCGCCCCTCTAGCAGCGCGGGTCAAGGAGTTGGAGGAGGAGCTCACCCACGTGGCTAGTGATTGGGATGCCTTCAGGTCTCGAGCCAAAGAAGCCATGGCCTCAGGCAAGGCTCTTGCTGGGCAGCTAGGAGCGGAACAGAGTGCGCACCAACTGATGAAAGGCGCTTTGGATGAGGCCCTTGCAGCGGCTGAGGCCTCATGAACTGAGGCTGTGGTTTGGAGGGGAAAGGCCGAGGGTGAGTCCTAGTCTCCTTGTTTTATTCGCTTTTCCTTATGTTCGCTCCCTAACTTCTGGGTGTGACGTCGAGCTAGGGAGTGAAGCTTCTAGGGCGGCCGAGGCTTCTCAAGTCGAGGCTCAGTGCCTGAAGGAGAAAGCCGAGGCCTCTCGGGTCGAGGCCTGATGCTGGGAGCTGAAGGCCAAGGGTGAGTTCCGTAGGCTTCCATCCCTATTTAGCTTGTTTTCCTTTGTGCTCAACCTCGTTTTGTTTCCTATGGCGCAGAGTCGGAGGCAGAGGTTACCCGGGCAGCCGAGGCTTCCGTCGCGGTGCAGGCGGTGCTCGAGACCAAGATCGGGGAGCACGAGGCGCTGAAGAGTGCCGCCCACACCACCTGCGAGGCCTTGGAGGTCGAGGGGGTTCAATTAGGTAGCTCCCTTGGGAGCCATCTGATTGCATTGAGCGGTCAAGTGCGCGAGCGGCTCCGAGAAGCACTGCATATGGGCATCAAGCGCGCGCTGGCTATCATCGCCTCGCACTATATAGGCGTTGACCTCCAAGCCATCAGCGATGGCTACGTCCTGCCCGATGATGATGAGGAGGCTGACGAGGCAGTTGTGAAGCTGATGGAGGCAGCGGAGGGCCCTGGTATGGCGTTGGCCAAGCTGTTCGAAGAGGAGGTGGTCACTCCTCCGTCGTCTGCCGATGCTGGAGGCCCTAAGCGTGACTTGGGCCTAAGAGGCCATGTAAATAGGATAGGAATTAACTATGTATCATAACATTTGTGGCCGTGGAGGCCTTTCTTTTGAAGTACTCGTGTTTCTTTAATCATTTGTCTTGTATTTCCGAGCCTCTGCCCTCTTGTTGTCTCTGATCTGATTTCTTTACAAAAAACCTCCTTGGAGCCTAAGCCGTCCCCTGGGCGAAAGGTGGTGAGAGACCACCGTAGCCTAGAGGCTTAGGCTGTCTCGTGACTCTATCGGCCTTCTGGCCCTGAGATGGGCTTTTGGTCCTTGGGTTTTCTGCAACCAATTCGTCAGAGCGTGCTAGAGGGTTTGGCGTAGGAATTTTTTTCAAAAAACGACTAAAAATGGCGCGTGGGACTTAGGGGGAATCCCCCATCTAGCCCCCAAGGGAGATTCGGTTCTGCGGAGGTAGAGCCGAGTCTCCCTTACAGTGTCATCGTATCACCGAGACCAACGATAGGCTCGGGGGGGGGGGGTTCTTGAAAAATTAGAACAACTAAAGAACGCTTTTCAATTATATTCCAAGAAACAATATATACAATGCTTGGAATTTTAAGGGTAAAAGTGACATAGCTGTTCTATATTCTAAGCGTTGGTGAAGATTTCACCCTTCTTGTTGGCTAGCTTGTAGGTTCTGGGCTTCAGCACTTGGGCGATGATGTACGGTCCTTCCCATGGCGGGGTCATCTTGTGGCGACCCTTGTTGCTCTATGCCAGCCTCAACACCAGGTCGCCTACCTTCAAGTCTCGGCTTCGGATGCGCTGGGCCTGATAGCGTCGTAGGGTTTGCTGGTATTTAGCCGAGTGCAGCAGCACGATGTCTTGGGCTTCCTCCAGTTGGTCGAGGGCGTCCTCTCGGGTGGTGCGGTTGCTTTGTTCGTTATAGGCCTGTAGCCTTGGGGAACCATATTCCAAGTCAGTGGGGAGGATGGCCTCGGCCCCATAGACCAGGAAGAAAGGCATGAACCCCATGGCACGGCTTGGAGTGTTCCTCAGGCTCCAGATGACCGATGGGAGTTCGGCGAGCCATTTCTTGCCAAACTTCTTCAACCGGTTGTAAATTCTTGGCATGAGGCCTTGTAGGATCATCTCATTGGCACGTTCTACTTGGCCATTGGTCCTTGGGTGTCCAACGGCCGACCAGGCCACATGGATGTGGTGGTCGTCGTAGAACATCAAGAATTTTTTGCCGGTGAACTGTGTCCCGTTGTCGATGATGATGGTGTTAGGGACCCCGAACCTGTGGATAATGTCAGTGAAGAACAACACTGCTTGCTCAGATTTGATTTGATTGATCGGACGAGCCTCGATCCATTTGGAGAACTTATCGATTGCTACCAGTAGATGGCTGTAGCCCCTGGGGGCCTTTTGCAGAGGCCCGACCATGTCGAGCCCCCACACGGCGAACGGCCACGTAATGGGGATGGTTTGGAGGGCCAGGGCCGGGAGGTGTGTCTACCAAGCATAGTACTAGCATCCTTCATAGGAGCGTACTAGCTTGGTGGCATCGGCAACCGCCGTCGGCCAGTAGAACCCTTGGCGGAAAGCATTTCCGACGAGCGTCCAAGGCGCCGCATGGTGCCCGTAGGCCCCTGCGTGCAAGTCCCAAAGTAGGGCTCAGCCTGCCTCGGTGGTGATGCATCGTTGGAGGACACCAGAGGGACTTCGCCTGTATAATTCGCCATTGCAGAGGACGTAAGTCTTGGCTCGCCGTGCAAGCCGTTGGGCTTCGGTCCTGTCACTAGGAAGCTCTCCCCGAGCGAGCCAATCAAGGAACGAGATTCGCCAGTCCGCGTCCTGGTCGGCCTGGGGAGGCTCGGTGTTGACTTCCATGACCTCAGGCTTGGTCGAGAGAGTCTCGGTAGCAGGGGGGCATTGAGCCCCGTGGTGGTTTCAGCCGGTGGGCCCTCTTCCGCTGCTGAGGCGTAGTCAATGGAAGGCTTGTGGAGGTCTCTGGTAAAGACGTTCGGGGGGATCGGAGCCCATGCCGAGGCCATCTTTGCCAGTTCATCCGTGGCCTCATTGTATTTCCGAGCGATGTGGTTGAGCTCAAGACCATCGAACTTGTCTTCCAGGCGGCGTACCAGCTTGCAGTATGCCTCCATTTTGGGGACGAGGCAGTTTGACTCCTTCATGACTTGATCGACGACGAGCTACGAGTCGCCCTGGATGTTGAGACGCCGTACTCCAAGTTCGATGGCGATCTGCAGGCCGTTGACGAGGGCCTCATATTCAGCTGTGTTGTTGGAGGCGGCAAAATGGAGCCGAACCATGTAGCGCATGTGTACTCCGAGGGGCGAGATGAAGAGCAGACCCGCGCCTGCCCCGGTCTTTGCTAGAGACCCGTCAAAGTACATGGTCCAGCATTCTGTCTGGACTTGAGCAGGTGGCAATTGGGTGTCGGTCCACTCAGCCACAAAATCGGCCAAGACCTGAGACTTTATTGCTTTTCGAGGCGCAAAGGTCAGGGCTTCCCCCATGAGTTCGATGGCCCACTTGGCTATCCTACCCGAAGCCTCTCGATTATGGATTATCTCTCCTAGGGGGAAGGATGACACCACGGTTACTGGGTGAGACTCAAAGTAGTGACGTAGCTTGCGCCGAGCCAAGACTATGGCGTAAATCAACTTCAGGATGTGGGGGTATCATGTTTTGGCCTCGGAGAGTACTTCGCTGATGAAGTAGACAGGTCATTGGATGGGTAGAGCATGCCCCTCTTCCTGCCTCTCTACTACTACAGCAGCACTGGCCACTTGGGTCATTGCGGCGACATAGAGTAAGAGGGCCTCGTCTCTAGCTGGCGGTATCAGGATGGGAGGATTGGTGAGTAGTGCTTTGAGCTTGGCGAGGGCTTCTTCGGCCTCGGGGGTCCAGAAAAAGCGTTCAAATTTTCTCAAGAGGCGATACAGAGGCAAGCCTTTTTTGCCGAGGCGCAAGATGAAGCAGCTCAGGGCCACAAGGCATCCCATGACCCACTGCACTCCCTTGAGGTCTCTGATTGGTCCCATGCTGGTTACGGCCGAGACCTTCTCTGGGTTGGCTTCGATGCCGCGTTCCGAGACTATGAATCCCAAGAGCATGCCTCGGGGGACCCCGAACACACACTTCTCAGGATTGAGCTTGATGCCCTTCTCTCTAAGGCATTTGAAGGCTATCTTCAAGTCGTTG
Source organism: Miscanthus floridulus (assembly GCF_019320115.1). Lineage (NCBI taxonomy): Eukaryota > Viridiplantae > Streptophyta > Magnoliopsida > Poales > Poaceae > Miscanthus > Miscanthus floridulus. The sequence goes on from NC_089591.1 coordinate 41,557,259, forward strand.
ATGAGATCCTCGGCCTTTCTGGACTTGACCACGATGTCGTCCACATAGGCCTCGACGGTTCGCCCAATGTGGTCGCCAAAGACCTGGGTCATGCACCGCTGGTACGTGGCCCCCGTGTTTTTGAGGCCGAAAGGCATAGTCACGTAGTAGTACATGCCGAATGGGGTGATGAAAGAAGTCGCAAGCTGGTCGGACTCTTTCATCTTTATTTGATGGTAACCAGAATACGCATCAAGGAAAGATAGGGTCTCGCACCCCGCAGTGGAGTCAACGATCTGATCGATTCGAGGTAATGGGAAGGGGACTTTTGGACAAGCTTTATTCAAACCAGTGTAGTCTACACACATCCTCCATTTCCCATTTTTCTTCTTAACTAACACGGGGTTAGCCAACCACTCTAGGTGGGACACTTCCTTGATGAACCCGACCACCAAGAGTTTCTGCACCTCCTCGCTGATGGCTCTACGCTTTTCTTCGTCGAATCGGCGTAGGCGTTGCTTCACCGGTCTGGAGCCAGCCTGGATGTCCAAGGCGTGCTCGGCGACCTCCCTCAGTATGCCCGACATGTCCGAGGGACTCCATGCGAAAATGTCGGCATTCGCACAGAGGAAGTCAACGAGCACGGCCTCCTATTTGATGTCGAGGGTGGCGCTGATCCTCAGCGCCCGGTCGTCGGGGCAGGCGGGGTTGACCGGGATGAGCTTGATGGCCTCCGCGGGCTCGAACGCCCCTGCACGACGCTTGGAGTCAGGCGCCTCGCCACCAAGTTGGTCGAGGTTGGCGATGAGGGTCTCGGCCTCCATGAGAGCCTCAGCGTACTCGATGCACTCGACGTCGCAGTCGTATGCATGTTCATACGTGGACTCAATTGTGATGACACCGTTGGGACCTGGCATCTTGAGCTTGAGGTAGGTGTAGTTGGGGACTGCCATGAACTTGGCATAGCACGGCCGCCCCAGGATGGTGTGGTAGGTTCCCTTGAACCCAACCACCTCGAAGGTGAGGACCTCCTTGTGGTAGTTGGAGGGGGTGCCGAAGCAAACAGGAAGGTCAATGCGCCCGAGGGGTCGTGTGCGTTTCCCTGGCACGATGCCGTGGAAATGCACAGCGTCGCCTTAGAGCCTCGACCGATCGATCTCTAAGAGCTCCAGGGTGCCGGCATAGAGGATGTTGAGACCGCTGCCTCCGTCCATCAACACCTTAGTGAGCTAGGTGTTGCCCACAATTGGGTCGACGACGAGCGGGTACTGCCCAGGATTCGGGACATGGTCGGGGTGGTCATCTCGACCAAAGGTGATCACCTCCCGAGACCAGTCGAGGTACCAGGGAGTGGCCACCTTGACCGAGAAGACCTCTCGGCGTTCCCTCTTTCGCTGGCGCGCCGTAAGGCACGCTGAGGGTCCGCCAAAGATCATGAAGGCGTTGTGCACCTCAGGGAACCCGTCGTCTTTGTCATCGTCCCGGTCGCCGGTGCCTTTCTGCTTGGCGTCGTCGTCGAGGAGTCCGAGCCTGGCGTAGTAACACCGCAACATGGAGCAATCCTCGAGGGCGTGCTTTACCGGGCTCTGGTGGTAAGGGCAGGGTTTCTTAAGCATGTCGTTGAAGGGCCTGGGGCCCCTAGGGCCTCGGGGATTCTTGCGTTCTGCGGCCGCGACCAGATCGACCTTGAGACGGCCTGCTTCCCTTGGCGACCCTTTTTCTTTCTTTTGGGGAGGTGGAGAACCGAGGCCTCAGGGGCCTCATCCCTTCGCTTCCCCTTGGTGTCATTCTCAGGGAAGATGGCCCCAACAACCTCTTTGCCCAAGGCAAAGTTGGTGGCGATGTCGAGGAGCATGGCAACCGAGCGTGGCACGTTCCGGCCTAGCTCTCGGACCAAGTCTCGGTAGGCGGTGCCAGAGAGGAAAGCCTAGATGATCTCTGAGTCACCGACGCTAGGCAACTCGGTGCACTATTTAGAGAAGCACCGAATGAAGTCTCGAAGAGACTCGTCTGGTTTCTAGCGACAGCTCTTAAGGTCCTAGGAGTTTCCAGGGCGCATGTCTGTACCCTAGAAATTCCTGATGAAGATCCTAACCAAGTCGCACCAGTCGTGGATCTGAGAGGGAGGAAGGTGCTCGAGCCAGGCTCGCGCCGAGTCTAACAAGAGCAAGGGGAGGCTGTGGATGATGAGCGGGTCATCGTCCGCGCCGCCTAGCTGACAAGCCAGATGGTAATCGGCAAGCCAGAGTTTAGGATTGGTCTCGCTGCTATACTTCATGAGGTTGGCTGGTTGCCAAAACCGAGCTAGGAAATGTGCAGTGCGGATGGCTCTACTGAAGACCCGAGGACCAGGCGGTTCAGGAGAAGGACTGCAGTCCTCCTTAGTGTCATAACGGCCACCCTGGTGTGGATGGTAGCCCCAGGCGAGCCCCTCGTTATCGTGGCGTCATCGCCTGCTGACCACCTCATGGTCTGCCTGCACCTCGCGTTGGTTGCCAAGGTGGTCGAGCCGCAAGGGGACCCCATGAGCTATTGGCGCCCGAGCGGGCTCGGGACGAACTGAGGCCTCCTTATCCCGCTGATGTAGTGCCAAGGGGAGGTCCGAGGTGGCTCCGCGCCGTCGGGAGGCAGAACTCTCGGCCTGCTGCACCGCGGCGGTCTCGAGGAGATCTCGGAGCTCGCCGCGAACCCATCGCCCTTCCGTGGTAGAGGGCTCGGGCATCGCGCGAACTAGCATCGCTGCAGCCGGTGACATTCTGGCTAGCGCGATTGAATATTGGGGGACGATCGTCCCCTTCGTCGTCGTTGATGCGGTGGTGCACATCACGGGCCCGCCGCCGGGCCCCTCCGCCGTCACCGCGGCCCTGCTGCTCCTGCTCGAGAGTGTTTCAGAGCTGTTGTAGGAGTCGATCTTGCTCGACCTTGTCCTGAAGTTCACGGAGCTGCTCCAGGTTCGGGCGCTGAAATTGTCCGAGGGCCTTGGTTCTCGTTCCGTGCTGCCAGTGGGACAGTGCGTGAGGGCGTGGCATCGCCCATTCCCTGATGAAGCGGGGTACGGTTGCCCACCCCCTCGTCCTCATCGCCCGTGCTTGGCATCCCAAGTCCGACGTGGAAGCACTCACAAGAGGGATCGTGAGCGCCTTCATCGTCAGAATCAGAGTAGCCAAAGCAATAGTCACTCGCGGCCAAGAAGCGGCACATGGTTTCACGGTCACGGAGGTCGGAGAAATCCGCTCCGGTCCATGCTTCGTCCTCCTCCGAGGAGTCGGCGTGGGTGTGAGTCGACGTGGTAGTGTCGAAGTTGAGAGCGAAGCGTTGGTGGTGTCCTGAGGGCTCCACGTGAATGGAAGCGTAGGCATAAGCGAAGGAGGCGGCGGCATTTCTCAACCCGAAGGGGTATGGGGAGGGTGCCGTCGCCGGGCTTTGCTCCACCGGAGTTGGCTCCTCAGGGAGCGGTGGAGCGGAGCTTGATGTTGGGGCGTCGCCGGGCGCCACCGGTGTTTTTCCCTTGTCTAGGCTCAGGCTAGACAGGTCCCCAACCAGGGACCTTGCGCCAACAGCTGGTTGTAGGATATCGGTAGAGAGCGGTGAGTCGCCCTGGGTTCGCGTAGCATCAGGGTGATCCTGCTTGCATCGTGACTGGCGAGTGCGGCGAGAGCGGCCGCCCGGGCGCCGCCTACGCCTGGGCTGCCGGTGCGTGACATCTTCATCGGCAGGCGGGGCTCGGGTTGTGAGGAGTACCATGTCGTACTCATGCCCTAGAGACATGAACTCTAGGCTCCCAAACCAGACCCCCGTGCCGAGACGCAATGGTCGTACGGGGTCTGCCATCCGAAACTTGTTGGGATGATGAAACTGACACGCAGACACCCCTACCTGGCGCGCCAACTGTCGATGTTTTGGACTGGGGGATCCTCAACCAACTAGTAAATTTGTACTCCGTGTTCCCAATCCTGGATGGTGATGCAAAGAGACACAAGGCTTATACTGGTTTAGGCAATCGGTGCCCTACATCCAGTCTAAGAGATTGATCTTGTATTCCTTGCACCGAAGTGCTTGTAGTAGGAGGTTACAAGCTGGGTGAGAGAGGGAGCTAGTCCCAAGTCTCGGCGTGGAGTGATACGGGCTGCTTGAGACGTTGCTCTCAGGCCACGGGGGCGTATGTGTGTTACAGGGTGTTGTTTTTTGTGTGTCCGTGTGTTCCCCCCTAGAAATGGCCCAAGTCCTTTCCTTTTATAGTTGAAGGGAGGACAAGGGTAGTACATGTGCTAACTATATGGCGTCGTACGAATGGAGGCGGCGTGTTCGAGCCCTATAGCTTGTTCCTGTGGTGGCGTGGTCGTCGGAGTGGTCCGTCCTTGAAGCGCTGGGGCGACATGCTGGTCACATCTGATCCTGTGCGTCATGGGAGCTCTAGGGCTACCTCGAAGCGGGCATGGCGGTCAGCGTGCGGGTCGCTGTGGGTTGACGGCGCGCGAGGCCGAGGCTCGGTTGGTGCTGCGGCCAAACCATGGTGGGGGTCTCGGCAGACGTAAATCTCGAGATGGCCGAGGCCCTGACGTAGAGTGCCGAGGCTCGGAGGGAGCGGTCAATCTGGTACGCTGGTTCGGAGGCGATGATGACCCGGGCCAGACTTCGCATGCCGCGTTGTCTTCGGGGTGAGTGTTACGGGGCACAGCGTAGCGCCGGCGCTGATCGTGGCCACAGCGCCAGAACACAGTGGCCGGTAATCCCCGCCGCGCCTTGTCTTAGCCGGTATGGTGTTGATGCGATTCCTTGTCCCGTCGGCCACTCCGTGGTGTCGAGCCGTCGTCCGGCTGAGATTGCGGGAGTGGTTGACGCATTAATAGGACGTGACATGCTGTCGGGAAGACTGGTTGAGGCGGGAGCGACGGGTTATTGACAAGCCAGCCTCGGGCGATACGAAGAATAGCTGTCTCGTTCGAGGCTGTACGCACGGGGCCTCGGGCGAGACGGAGATTGGGCTCCTTGCCGAGGCCTCCCGCGAGAGGCCTCGCGCGAGGCGAAGATTTCGTCAGGATGTCGAGACCTCCCGTGCGAGGCCTCAGGCGAGGCGGAGAGCCGATGGGCTCGGACGGGGCTGGCGGTGAACCCATGGCTTACCTTCTGGCTTTGTTGTTGATGGGATTTAAGTCACTCTTTTGGTGTACGCTCGGGGTACCCCGTTTTATGGTGCCCGACAACAAGAAAAATAGATCAGGAGAGATTTTTTTATGAACTCTGAGCAAGCCTACGAGAAGTACCTGCAATGAATCAGGTGGATCCGAACACTAGCTACTTAAAGCAACATCAATTTGGCACGGACAGGACCATCAACGACGACTTCTCGGACAGCTTGACGTCCACGAGGGGTGGATTCCAGCAGCCACGCAAGTCAGCGAGGAACGTTGAGAGCACGGCCATCAGGTTGACCCCACCTGCGGACCTGCCCGGGAAGGCGGCGCCGTATCCCGGTCCAGCACCGTACTGGCAGCCGATTGGAATTGGACCACTTCGCTAGGAATAAGAAACCACTGGTTCAAATCCTTCGAGCGTCGATTCTGCTCGGATTGCCCTCACCGGCCGGGATCTATGGCGGCGCCGCTGGGCGACATTAAAGGTATGAGCAAGGACAGAGATTGGGGATCTAGGGTTAACGATGAACTGGCCGGAAATGAAACCAGCAGATGGGGGAGGAAATGCAAGGACATAAACGAAACCAGCTCCTGTCCACCTAGGAGCTGGCCGGCCGGCGGCAGCCGAAGCGTGGAGCGAGCGACGGGCAGGGACGCGCCGTCGCAGGGCGGGCTGGCTAGGGCTCCGCGGCGAGCGGGAGGACGCAGCTGTGGGACGGAGGGATCCGTACCCGCTAAGCCTAGCTCGGTGCAGATCTCGCCAACGGCGACTCGCGGGGTGCGCTTTCCTCTTCTTTCCCCTCCCGCGAAATAGTTGCGCGGGCGTGATAGAGATATGGGTCGAGGAGAGAGACGGACGCTTATTTAGGTTCCTGCTCGACACCGACGCATACTGGGTGTTCGGTTTACCTACTCCGTTGAACCTTGCTTTTTTCACCGAAACCAACATGAACAAGGCATATTTAGGTTTGGCTGAGACGGTTGGAGACGGTTGGAGACAGTCTAATAAACATCATGCAGGAAAATTGTCGCCATCCCCGATGCTGTTCTTGCTGAAAGGGTTGGTTGTCATACTTACGCTATGGCTAAGTAGGCTAGCATTTAATTTTCATAGACTGTGAAGCATCTGTTGTCTTGTCACATTTGGGTGTTTAGTTACCCAATTCCAAACTTTGGTACTATAAAAAAGAAGATTCTCTGTTACATCAAATTTGCGGTACATGTATGGAGTACTAAATGTTGACAAAATCAAAAACTAATTGCACAGTTTGGTTGTACTTTACGAGACGAACGTTTTGAGCTTAATTAATCAATGATTGAACAATTATTACCAAATAAAAACAAAATACTACAGTGCGCTACAGTGGATTCGAAATTCAGTCGGCGCCAACTTTGCAAGGAACTAAACGTGGCCGGGCAAAATTGGTGACTGGCTGACTGTCTCATGGGTCAAATCAATCTACCTCATAGGATGGAACACAGGGATAGAGATGGGTCCTGATGCAAAATTCAAATGACAAGATATTCAATTCTAGATTTAGAATAAGCAAGTTTTTTTTTTCAAAACTAGACCAAGATTACACAAGTAATATTAACCTTTGCCTCTACAAATAAATTTTCTATATAAAATACACCCCATAGTTAGTGTAGCCTGTTCGGTATCATAAAATATCCGTAGTCTTTTGTATAGATCTAGCCAAATCTAAAATCATTTATTTTATTAGAACATGATAATTACGTTCCCTTTCAAATAGAAGGAGTATTTATTTTAGGGACAGTATAGATATTCATGTGTGAGTCCAATTTTGATATGGGTGGCAATAATAGGTACATGTGAACCCATTGTTAAATTGGTTCCTATATCCATCAATATCGACGCCCATACTTGGCTATCGGTGTGAAGTATCAGCTTCTGTGGACAAAACGTGAAATGGGTTGGGCAATACGACAACATACACTAAAGTGGTGAACCCATATCCCAGACCCCTTGCTTTCATCTGCATTTGTGCGAACCATAGTTTCTGGGAGTCTCTATGAAAGAGGACACAAAGCCTATACCATCATAGGCGTGTCCTACGTGCAAGAAGGAAGCCATAGAGGGGCGAGGTATGGCTGACAAGAAATATGTTTATCAATTCCTACTTCTCATTCACTAAGCATAAGAATAATTTGGCATCGCGCTGGGTCAGTGTAGGGAAGGATCTATAATATGTGCTCGGCACGATATGTAGATGGAACACTTATTAATATTCACTTTTTGTATAAGCTGAGCGAAATATTCTGCTGCGGCTCCACTTGTCCTAACATGCTGTAATTGCTTCCTTAGTTACCATCCCAGGTGAACTACATGGCAAAGCTAACCATCAACTACCTTAGGAGCCTTGCATGGATTGTGCGTCAGCTTGGACTGAATGAACCAAGAATAACATGCAAGCAGAGGGAGGACACAAAGTTCTATGCTATCATAGAAGTGGACCTTAACTGGGTCTCCATGGGATACCGTGGTCCATGAGAGTTCACAGCCACCTCATCGATTTCTGCAAGAAGAGCCATTGGAAAGGCCGCTCATAATGCTGTCACCGTGCTAGAGAAATGTGGCCTTGTTAAAATCAATGATTTTAGTAGGAGGAAAACTGGATGTATGGAAGGCGAGGGTGATGGGCGTCGCAAAAATATGTAAGGAAGTTGCTGAAGAAAGGGATGACCTTGAAAGGACCTGTTCACGACTACAAAGTAAACAAGGCAAGTTACTCGCAGAGAATGCTAGGTTGAAAGCTAAAATATCAAAGCTAGAGAAGAAGGTGGCCCGCTATGGGGAAGGCAAATAGCCTGGTAAGGCTGTGTCCAGTGGGGTGAAGGCAGCTAAACGAAACCAACACTGATGGAGGAGAAGATGGAAGCTTAGGGCACGTTCGACCCACAGGCAACCCACCGTCTATAAGGTCTTGTAATCCAAAAATAGACAGTTAAATAGGTAGATGGATATATTAGACTATCTGTGAATTCTTTAATGCTTTCTATTGAGTCATTAGTAATCGTGAATTTAATTTTGTGTACCAGTGTCGGTGTTTTGGAACCGGGGGTCCCTCAACCAACGAGTGAATTTGTACTGCGTGTCCCTAATCCCGGATGGTGATGCAAAGAGACACAAGGTTTATACTGGTTCGGGCAGTCGAGGCCCTACGTCCAGTCTGAGAGATTGATCTTGTATTCCTTGCACCGGAGTGCTCGTGGTAGGGGGTTACAAGCTGAGTGAGAGAGGGAGCTAGCCCCAGGTCTCGGCGAGGGTGGTGCGAACTGCTTGGGACGTTGCTCCCAAGCAGCGTGGAAGTGCGTGATTCTATCGGTGTGTTTTTGTCCTTCCGCCCCCCCAGGAATGGCCCTGGCTACCTCCTTTTATAGTTACAAGGAGGAAGCGAGAGGTACATGAGAAGGCTACTATTTGCTGACGTATTCCGCTCCCCT